>NC_057807.1:581882897-582168680 GCF_018294505.1 Triticum aestivum | reverse complement strand
GTCCTAGTAGGACTCCCCTCTCCCGGTGCGCCTAGCTTGGCCTGACGGCCTCCCCCCCTCCTTTTTATACGGGGGCAGGGGGCACCCTAGAATAGACCAAGTTTTTGCTTAGCCGTGTGCGATGCCCCCCTCCACAGTTACACACCTCGATCATATTGTCGTAGTGCTTATGCGAAGCCCTGCGCCGGTAACATCATCATCACCGTTGCCACGCCGTCGTGCTGACGGAACTCACCCTCATCCTCAACTGGATCAAGAGCACGAGGGATGTCATCGAGCTGAATGGGTGCTGAACGCGGAGGTGTCGTACGTTCAGTACTTGGATCGGTTGGATCGCGAAGACGTTCGACTACATCAACCGCGTTACTAAACGCTTCCGCTTTTGGTCCACGAGGGTACATGGATACACTCTCTCATCTCATTTCTATGCATCTCCTAGATAGATCTTGCATGCTCGTAGGAAAATTTTGAAATACTACGTTACCCAACAAGTCCATGTATAGAACGTTAATCCGGTCCTATGTGCCAGTTAATAATAACAAGAAGAACTGGAAGATGATGATACATCTTAAGAATACAATCTTTACGTAGTATCTTCGTGGCGGAGTCATTCTTACCAAAGATAACCTTATTAAGAGGAATTGGCATGGAAGTCCGCAGTGTGTCTTTTGTTATCATGACGACACAATAAAATATTTATTCTTCCAATGCAAATTGGCTCGTTCTATATGGCGAGTCATCGAAATAGCTTCTGCCTTGTATCCTCCTTGTAGTGGTGCTAATGTATTTGGCAACTGGTTATATGAGATTAATCACGGGTTTAAAACTCTCCTCGGGGTGGGAGCGCTTGTCGTTATTTGGTCGCTTTGGCTATGTCAAAATTCTAAGGTTTTCAATGATAAAAGTACTTCTTTGATGCAGGTTATATACAGACGTACCGAGACTTTTCATTTATCGTCCTCTCTACCCCGTGTGGAGAATCGAGACATGTTTACGGAGATGTGTACACGATTGGAGGCCATCATGATCTTAGGATTGGCCCCCCTCTGCTCTCGGCGTAATATGGACTCTACATGTCTCTTTGTATTTTGCCTTTTTTTTATTTTTCGTTTGTGTGAGTGGACCATATTTGGCTGTGTGCATCTTAGTTATGCAGAGGCCTGGTGTAATGCTTAAATCTTTTAAGTAATAAAGCGCCCCTTTTTGAAAAAGTGGTCAAACATCCTTTCCACCACTTGGCATTTTAAGGCCCATTCATGTTAAACTAAATATAAAAGCCTCCGAACTATTAATAGTCTTTTATTATTAATTTAAAATCTTGAGAAATATTTTCCAACTATATATTGTTTGTAGGTATTACCCGGTAAACCGCGAAACCCTTCCGGTTCCTCTCGAAACTATTTCTTGTCTAAAATTTGGAAAATATTCTTGTTTTACTGAAATTTTAAAATAAATAAATAAATAAATATTCTTTTTAAAAATAAGCACATTTTTTAAAATTGTTCCAAATGTTCAAAACATGTTGCGGTTGTCAATAATTATTAAAAAAATTGAAAAACAATTTATGTTTTTATTAAAGATCATGTTTTTAGAACATGTTTGTTAATTTCAGAAAATGTTCCCATTTCGAATTTATTTTGTGTTTTTCCAAAAATGTATGGAATATTCAAAAAATTGTTCGCATTGAAAGAGAATATGGTTGTTTGACACTAACCAAAATAATTGTGGGCACGTGGGTGCTATAATAATAATCAAAGAGAATAAACCCCGATAAAAAAGGGCATTTATGTCTGGTTATGCGCGGATTCTGTTAATGAAACGGGATATGAGCGATGCAATTGGTAATCCATCTGGTTGCCTCGTAGTAAGGGAGAGTGGTCGAAACAACCGTGCCTTGAAGGTCGAGGGAAAGCCACCAAATGACGAGGCAATCACAATCCCAAAACAGAGGCGGCCCCGGAGAGAAAAAGGCATGGTTTTTTAGAGGAATCACCACATGTCCATTATTAAACAAACAAATTACAATAAACAAACAAATTACAATGGATACATATATGGTCACTCCATGAGACAAAAAGAGGGCCTAGTGTCTTGGAGATCCATATGTCCAGTCTAACCATGGCACCACCAGAGAAAGACCTGAGCAATCTTCACACCAAAATCTGGAAGAACTCCATTGCAGACCACGCTGCTTTGTGAACCGATTAAACGGCCCATCAAAGGCGATGAAACCGAGTCTTTATGGCACGTCGTAAGTTGGGTGGTCACCGCCACGCCGACCAACCCCACCACTATCAAGATCTAGCGGGCTAGACATGACCTGGAAGAAAACTACAACTCCTCATTGCGGAGACCCTTTTTTGATGGACACATTAATCATCTCTCTTGTTGCTTCTCAAAAAATAATCTCCTTCGCTTTCCCGTTGCTTCTAAAAAAAATTCTCTTTCATAGCGAACGCACGGGCATACATGCTACTCTCATCAAAAAGGGCATATAATAGGTAATACTGCACGGGCATACATGCTACTGTCGAGTAGTGCTTATACATATAACATGACTACACGACAGTTTAATATTGTATTGCTTATATGTGCATCATAACATGTCACGTAAAGCCTTCAAAATCTCAATCATTGTTATTCGTGATAACATGTTTGCCTATTGTTTTCATTATGTACTAGGTAGATATGTCGAAAATTAATGAAAAAAAATGCGTTTTCACCTAGTTGAATGGCCGGCGCACCGCCTACTGTCCGGCGGACACTCGGTGACGCTGATTATTGTTTGGTGACTAGCCGTGCAGTTGCCCTCGTTAGAAAAAAATGCAGATAGTGTGGGATGGCACATTGTGCAAGGTCCTGCTTCCAAGACAGACGCATGATACCAGAAACAAGACAGCATATTCATATTCATGGCGCTCTCCTCCCCTCCTCTCGCGCTCCCCCCCCCCCTTGGGGCGCCGCCGGCTCGCGGCTTCCCTCCGTCGGCGTCCAAGTCCCGTGTGAACCCCAGCCCCCTTCCTCCCTCGTGCCTCCCTCCGGGCTTCCCGCCGGCGGCGGGGCCCGACCCCCTCCCTCCCGTGTCTCCCCCTCCCAGCCCGGTGGCCCTGGAGGCGCCCCGGGCTAACCGGTTTTGGGCTCTGGGCTCGGTCGATTATGGCTCCGAATCCGACTCCGAGGTCCCTTCTCCCCTTCCCCGCCCGACCTCGATGGCTGAGTCGTCGTCTCTAGTGGCGGCGGGTCGCCGGCGTAAATTCGCTCCGGGGGGCCGGGGCCGGCCGGTCGTGGTGGGTGTGGGTTCGGATGGTTGGTGCCGTGTTGGCCGTGGGCGCCGGCGCGTCGCCTGTTGGTCGTCGGATCCCTCTCTAGTGGGCCCTGGGGTGGTTGTCCTTGATTCGCCGGCTCCTTCCCCTCCGGTGGCGGTTCGCCCTGGCTCGCCGCCGTCCGTGGGCCTCCCCTCCCCGGCGGCGGCGGCGCCGGCGCTAACCCTAGATCTGGGATCGGGGCTGGCGCTGGTGCCCCGGGCCGTGGGTCGGGCTCCTCAGGTTGGTACTGGGCCATGTGGGCCTGCTTCTGCCGCGGACTTGCTGCGATGGATCGCTCCCGCGGGTCCTCCAGTGAGGCTGTCTCTGGTCTCAAGCGGGGGCGGGATGGATCTTGTGACGCCGATGCGGATCTGGAGTATGAGGCGTTGCTCCGCGCTAAGCTCCAGGCCTCGCGGTCGGAGACGGGCGCCGCGTCCCCTCGTGCGTCTGGATCTGGGCCGTCGGCACCTCCGCCCCTGGCGCCCTCTGCTCCGGTGCCTGTGGCCGATCCCTGGGAACAGGCGGCGCGGGGGAGCTGGGCGGGTTCTTCGGGACCTTCCTCGTCTCCTTCCTCGCTTGCCCCCTCGGGTGGGCCGCCGCGGGCGCCGGCGGTGGGCGGTGGCGGGCCGTCCCGCTTCGTCCCTCGTGGCGGCTCGGGGGCCCCTGTCCGGCGCCCGTTCGATGCGGCTGCGGGGCGTGGCGCTGGCGCTGGGGCCGGTGGTGGTCCTCCTGGTGATGGCATCCTCCCCCGCCGCCCTCTCGTGGCGCGAGCCGCAACTCCTCTCACTCCCAGGTTTCCAATCCCATCCTCACCTGCTTCGCGTGTCATCGCCCTGGCCACTTTCAATCCCGTTGCGAGAATCCTCCGTTCTGTCTCATCTGTAGGGAGGACGGTCACCTCACGGTGGACTGCCAAAGTAGGGTCAAGCCTCCCTCTTTCATCCACTACGGTATCGGCCTCCCTGGCTGCTCGTTCTTTGCCCTGGACAAGGAAGTTCCTGTTGCTGCCCCCAACCCCTCGCTGTCCAATGTTGGTGTCATTTCTGTTCAGGACAAGCGCATCTCTCCGCAAGCCCTCCTGGACGAACTCCGTTTGTGGGATGAAGGTGGTTGGGATTGGCAGATTCGCCAACTCTCTGATTTCGAGTTTGCGGCCACTTTTCCTTCTAAAGAGAGTCTTCGCATGATGTCTTCCTGCACCAGCTTCACACTTCCTCTGAACCAACTTGTGGTCTCGGTCAAAGCTGCTTCCAATGGGTCAAAGACCATTTCCTCTCTATCTGATGTTTGGGTGTTAGTGGATGATGTGCCTCCCAGCATGCGCACCTCGTCTTTCCTGATGGCTTTTGGGGTGCTGATTGGGAAACCAATTGAGGTTGACCTAGCTTCGCTATCTGTTCTTGGACCAGCTCGGCTTCGGGTGTGGTGTGTGGACCCGATATGCATTCGTGGCACTATTGATGTTTTCCCGGCGGCTGGTGGTTTTCGTCTTCGGGTCCGGGTGGATGGTGCCCCAGGCTCTGACTCCCCTCCTCCTCCCCCTCCCCTCGCCGGCCTCGGGTGATGGTGATAAAAGCAAGGAGGGTGGTGGGGGTCTTGAGGACTCGTTGAATGGTACGGATCCTCGTTTCACCCAGTCTGCGTGGGATGGGCTGTCTCCTGCTGAGCAAGAACTGATGAAGGATTGTGCTCCGGCTCCGGCGGGTGGTGGGGTTCGGGGCTCGGGGCCTGGTGTGGAGGGTGGGCGGCGGCTGCGGGTGGATCGAAGGGCACCCCCCTGTCGGCGGCGTGCTCCAACCTGCCCGCTCGCCCCACCTCCCCTTTGCTCTCCGGCATTGAAGACCTACCTCCGGTGGGCCCTTCGACGGCCAAAAAGAGGAAGAAGTCCTCGGTGAAGAAGTTCTCCGCGAAGAGCAGGGCCTCGGGGGACTCCAGGCAGTCTGCGGCTGGGCTCTGTCGCCGACTGGAGGTGGATCTGGGGGCGGCCTCGGGCCCGTCTTCGGCTGCTGCTTCTCCTGGTCGGGCCCCCCCGGTGCCTGTTCGCTCCCCTGCCTCCACCGCTCGCAAGAGTGGCCGTGTCTCCAACAGTGGCGAACGTGTGGTGGATCGGGCGGCTCGGCGTGCGGCGGCGCGCGATCTTCCTCCCTCAGGTTCGGGCTCGCTCCCATCTCCGTCCCCCCCCTTTGGCTCCGTCTCCTGTTAGGTTAGTTTTACCCTCTCAATCCGATGAGCACCTCATTTCGATATTAGATGATGTGGGGATTTGTTTAGACGCTAGCTTGGGCTCCCCTTCCTCTTTGTTGCAGTTGATCCGTGCTAATGAGCGTGCCCAGGCTGATATTGCAAAGGCCAAGGAGGCTGGTGCTGGGGTGTCTGCCCCTCTAGTTGTGGCCGGAGGGGCACCGGAGGAGGCTGACAGGGGTCAGGTGCCTCCGGTTCAGAAACGCGGGGCTGGGAAACGTGCTAAAACCTGCAAGGCTCCGTGCAGGTCGAGTCTTCGAATTAAAAACCTCTCCTTCAGATGAAGGCTTTATTTTGGAACATCAGAGGGTTCTGCGCTAGGGGGCGCAGGGACCAACTGAAGGATTTAGTGCGTGCCGAAAAAATTGATTTTATTGGCCTCGTTGAGACCCTTAAACCATCCTTCTTTCCTTCTGAACTTTCGGCTATTGCTGGGATTGATAAATTCAGGTGGAATTCTGTGGCCTCCGTTGGCCAGTCAGGTGGCTTTCTCTTGGGCACTAATAATGATACTTTCGATTTTGTGGCTTTTGACCATGGCATTTACTGGGCTAGTGTGGTAGTTTCCCTTCGTTCCAACAATACCCTTCTCGAACTTATGGTGGTCTATGGTCCGGCTGATCATTCCCTGTCTCAAATATTCTTGGATGAGATTTTTACTAAAATAGACTCCTGTCAGCTCCCCCTCTCGATTGGGGGTGACTTTAACCTGTTAAGATACCCTTCTGATAAGAGCTCTGCCAATTTTTCTTGGTGTTGGCTGCGGCCTTTAATGCCTTCAGGGATACGGCTATTCGTGAAATTCCGAGGGTTGGGGCCCGTTACACTTGGACTAATCGACAGGCGTGTCCGATTCGCTCGGTTCTTGATAGAGTTTTTATCTGCCCTGCTTGGGATGGTCTCTTTCCTCGATGCTCACTTCGTGCCCTCCCCATTGTTGGCTCTGATCACGCTCCCCTTATCCTAGACGACGGATTTCGTCCCAGTGGCTGCCAAAGATTCCAATTTGATGCGTCCTGGCTATTAGTGGAGGGGTTTCCTAGTATGTTGGCTCAGAAGATCTTGGACTGTCTAATCTCTCCCCACCGTACCTTTGGCCCTATGGATGATTGGCATCATGTCTCGTACTTCCTTCGCAAATTTCTTAGGGGCTGGTCCAAGAACCACTTTGCTGAGGCGAGGCGCGATAAAGTTAGGCTGGGCGCCCAAATTAGCGCTCTTGACAACCGTGCGGATAATGGTGGGCTCTCGGAGGCCGAGTGGCAAGTTCGGTATGGCCTTGAGAAGGCGCTTCTGGATATCCACCGCCAAGAGGAAGTTTATTGGAAGCAAAGGGGCACGATTAATTGGACCCTTAAGGGTGATGCGCCCACGGCTTACTTCTTCGCCATTGCGAATGGTAGACGGCGTAGATGCCTGATCGATAGTCTCATTATTGATGGTGTTAGGGTCTCGGACCCATCGGTCATTCTTCGGCACGTTGTACAATTCTTCTCTAATCTGCTTGCGGCTAAACCAGACCTCGGATTCTCGCTTGCCCCGGGCTTCTGGGCCCCCCTTGATAGGGTTTCGCCCGCTGATAATGAGCTCCTGCTTATTCCCCCTTCTGAGGAGGAAATTTTTGACACTATTCGGACTGCCAACTCTAACGCGGCTTCAGGCCCCGATGGTTTCTCCATCCCTTTCTTTCGACAGTTCTGGCCCCAACTAAAAGGCCTCATCTCTGCTGTCATCCAAGGGTTTTGGCTGGGCACTGTTGACATGTCTAGACTTAACTACGCTGTCCTCACCCTCATACCTAAAATCAAGGGCGCTGATCTCATCTCCCAGTTTCGGCCTATTGCTTTAATCAACAACTTTGCCAAGATGCCTGCTAAGGGCATGGCCACTAGGCTGTCTCCCATAGCGCATCGGACCATTAGCCCTTTCCAGTCTGCTTTCATCAAAGGGAGGTTCATCTTGGACGGGGTGCTTTGTTTACATGAGATAATACATGACCTGCGGGTTCGAGGGACCAAGGCGGTGGTCCTTAAGCTTGATTTTGAGAAGGCTTACGATTCGGTGAGTTGGAACTTTCTTCGGCAAGTCCTTCTGGCTAAGGGTTTCGAGGGGCCTGTAATGCACCGCCTGATGCAGTTGGTTTCTGGTGGACACACGGCTGTGGCTGTCAATGGTCAAACTAGCAAGTTTTTTGCTAACGGTAGGGGTCTCAGACAAGGGGATCCAGCATCTCCTTTGCTTTTCAATTTTGTGGCTGATGCTTTATCTCGCATCCTTTCTCGAGCTGCGTTGGCCGGTCATATTACCCCGGTGAGCTCTCACCTTATCCCTCATGGCATCTCTCATCTTCAATATGCGGACGACACTATCATTTTGATGGAGCTCAATGAGAACAGTCTCACCAATCTGAAATTCCTTCTGCTTTGCTTCGAAGCGCTTTCAGGCCTTAAAATCAATTTTTCCAAGAGTGAGGTCGTTGTGACTGGGGTTTCGGACCTGGAGGCGCAGCGGGTGGCCCACCTTCTGAACTGTTCTCTTGGGTCCTTTCCTCTCAAGTATCTAGGCCTTCCCATCTCCCCGGTTAAGCTTCTGGCGAAAGACTTCGCCCCGGTGGTCACCAAAGTTGGCAACAGAGTATTACCTTGGCGAGGTCGATATAATACGCAAGCGGGCAAGGTCGCCCTTACCAATTCTTGTCTTTCTTCACTCCCAATGTTCTTGATGGGCTTCTATCTTCTTTCTAATGGGGTTCATTCTGGTTTCGACAAGCATAGGGGTGCTTTCTACTGGAATGCTGCGGATAATAAACGCAAATATAGGTTGGTCAGATGGGACACTATATGTCGCCCCAAGGACAAAGGGGGCCTTGGCATTATTAATACGCGGGTTATGAATAACTGTCTCCTGATCAAATGGTGGTGGAAGATAATGACTCTTGAGGAACCTCCGACCTGGCTCTCGATCCTAAAAGCTAAATATTTCCCCTCCTCGAGCCCTATGTTTGCTCCTGCTTCTGGTGGGTCTCAATTCTGGCGTCAACTGGTTAAAGTCCGGCCGATTTTTCGGTCCCTTGTCAAGTTTGTTGTCAGGAACGGTAAGTCCACTCGGTTTTGGCTTGATTGGTGGGTCGGGGATTCCACGCTGGCGGTTGCTTTTCCGGCTTTGTTCTCTTACTGTGATGATGCTGAGATTTCTATCTTTGAGCTCTCGGCTAAGGGTTGGGTTTTAGATTTTCGGCGTTCTCTTTCCCCTGTAGAGTTGGAAGATTGGCAGCGCCTTACTGCTTGCTTCCCCCTGCTCTCGGAGGAAGAGGACTCCGTGGTGTGGCCCCTTTCCTCCTCGGGGCGCTTCTCGGTTAAATCGGCCTATTCTAAGCTTATCCCTGGTGGACACTCGGTCAAGTTCAAAGATATCTGGTCGGCTCGAATCCCACCTAAGATCAAGATCTTTCTTTGGCAAGCTGTTCGCGGTAAGCTTTCGGCGGCTGACCAGATTAAGAAAAGGAACGGGCCGGGTTCCGATAGATGCGTGTTATGTGGGGCGCTGGAGAACACCGAACATATTTTTTTCATTGCTCCTTAGCGAAACTTATGTGGTGCTGCATCAGACTTTGGCTGCATGTTAACTGGTTCCCCTCCTCCTTTGAAGACCTGAGGCAGTGTGTCAATCTCTTATGTGGACAATCTAAAAGGGTTTTCTTAGTTGGCTGCGCTGCGATAGGGTGGTCGTTGTGGACTACTAGGAATAAGTTCTCGATTAAGCGTATCTTTCCGGCTAACCCTGTCAATTGCTTATTTAAAGCCAATGGTTTTTTGCAGCAGTGGAGATTATTGACTAAAGAGGAGGACCTCCAGGCTTTTGACGCCATGCTATCTAAGATGAAATCTACGGCGTCTGCCCTTCTTCGGCGATCTTTGAGGACGGCTTCCTGATCATCTCTTTTGCGATATCTAGTTCTATGCTGGCCTGCGTGCCATGTGAGGCTGGTGGCCTTGTAATGCTACTTAACTTCCTTGGTGTTTAAACTCTGTTTTTGTGTCGGGGGTGTCGGGTGCTGGTGATATACTCTGCCTGGTGGCTTTATTTATAAAGTCGGGCTCCTGCCTTTTCTCTAAAAAAATTCATATTCATGATCTGACGGAGCGTATCCCCGATGCAGACCACGGATACCGGAGCCTGTCGCCGCACCGCTCCCTAGCATAAACACAGCCAGACACCAGACTAGCCGCCTAGCTACACGACCACGCGCACAAGTTAAACACAGATATCAAAGCCTGCCGTCCGTCCGTCCACAACCCTTCGGACAAGCACTACAATTCACTGCCTGTCGTGACAGCACGGAGCCATTCGTGGCATCGTGTCCGAGCGAGCATCTCGGGTCTCGGCCACATCAAACCCTGACGAGTCTTTCGACGCTGAACCCAAGTTGGAATTTGGAGTAGCAGCGTTGCTACAAAAACGTCGGAAACACCGCTGCATATGCACACTTGGTTCGAGCCACCTTTCTGCCGGAACATGGTTACATGGATCACGGCCACGGCCCGTGCACCCACAGAGCGCCTCCAAAAGAACGGCAAAAAGAAGCTCATGGAGTCCTACCACGGATTAACCCCGAGGAGCCTACGACCTGAAGTACTCTAGAGTAGTAAACCAAGGTGAAGCTGTAAATGCAACTGGAGCTAAGCTAGGCCAGCCGCCTGCTAGGAGGATGCTCCCGGTCCCCGCGCAGCATCCCGGCAGCGACCGCGTACTCCTCCTCCGCCGTCGCCGGCATGCCCATCGCCGGCACCTACGACCAGACGTCGGCGCCGTTGCCGCTGCCGCCGGCGACGTGGTCGATGCAGGACACCGGCACCAGGCACAGCCCCCGGCTCCGCAGATCGCCCGGCTCCACCACCGCCTCCTCCTGCGCATCGCACATAAACATAAAACCACACGTCAGATCACGTACGCATAACCAGACAGCGACGGGACACAAAGCGCCGCGGTAAAACTTCGCTGGCGCCGGGTAGCTTACCGGGAGTGGGGCGGGCGGCGCGGAGGAGGGCGGCAGGCGCTGCATGTACGGCGAGCTGAGGACCTGACAGCAACCAAGGAAGAAGAAAAGCAACGACAGTGTTAGCATGCATGCGGCGCGGAAGCGGTACCTACGTAGCCGGTGCGTACGTACCTGAACCTGGTCGTGCAGGAAGCGTATGTAGCCGAGCGCCTCGTGCAGGACGGAAGCCGTGTCGGTCTGCATCGGCAACGGCAGCGGCAGGTTAGGTTAGGTTAGGTGGGTCAATGCAGCAGCAGCAGCAGCTCACGTATCATCCACCCGTCAGTCAAAGGGTCAAAAAGAGGAGAGACAGCAGCTTCAATGACCCATAGTCTGCCTTAATTACTGTACTATCAGTCTAACATGCATGGTTGCAAGCAAAAGGAAACTACAGTGATGTAATGTTAACAATGGGTGTGTGTGTGTGTGTGTGTCAGCCTGTGGGTCTTTGACCACTTGGATCTGCGACTACAGTCTACATCAGTCCAGCATGCAAATTTGCAAGTAAGAGGAAATTACAGTCTACAGTGATACTATGTGTTAACAACGCGTGCGTGTCAGCCTACGCTTCTTTGACCGCTTAGTAGCTGATCTGCGTGCGTTTTTTACAGCAGTGGGAGGGGGCAATGGTTGCAGATTTTATCGCGGGTAATTTCAGCGTTGCACCGGCATGGAAAGGCAGGCGAGGCAGGCACGTACAGCAGATGGAGAGAGGAGATGATAAAGAGCGTATCGCCAAAAGCGAAAGGCTTTGCCAGCTTTTGCGATCTCCTTTTTCACTGTCTTTCTTACCTTCCCGAACGGAGAAACCAGCTGCTGCAGCGCCAGGATCCTCTCCCCGAGCCGCTCCTTCCTCGCCTGCACAAGCACAAAGTTTTTACTTTTCATCTTCGTTTCTTCACCGGACCATGAACTCAAACCCGTTCGTCAAAACACCCTGATCTTAAACTGATCAGCTTATTAGCGCAAGAACAACTCACCCTGGGTCTCTTGTTTGAGGTGGCAGCTGGAGCAGCCTTTCTGGGATCGCTGCTGCCTCTTGATCCCCTCTTCTGAAGAACAAGAATTAACATGCCCATCAGTTAACTTAATCGTGCAAAAAAGATGGATATAACTTGGCAACAACCGGTCAACCATGGATTAATCTTGGAAGAACATTCACCAGAAAATTAACAATGCAAAGGATGTTGACAGAGTTGGTAGCGCGCGCAGCACACTGTACACGCACCTTGGCGGGCTGTGGCTTGGAGGTGGAGATGGCCGAGGCGGCGGTGGCCGTGGGCGAGGACGACATGGAGGAGATGGAGGAGGAGCAGTCGGTGGTCGGGCTAGACTTCTGCGGGACAGCCACCGGGACCGCGTGGGCGCCGCCGTAGTAGTAGTACTGGAACCCGAAGACGTCGCCGCCGTGGTACTGCTGCTCCGCCCGGCCGCCGAAGCTCAGGACCTGGTGACACGGCGCCGCCGGAGGAGGCTGCAGGTAGGAGGCGCAGGTGGGAGAAGCGACCGCATGAGTGCTGGCGCTGGTGGTGGTGGTGGAGACGGCGGCGGACGAGAGGTGGGACGAGGTGGACGGGGACAGGCAGAGGAAGTAGTCGGCCATGGCCTCCTCCCCGAGGCCAAGCATGTCCAGGTACCCCCTCCCTCCGGCCTCCGCCATGACCTCCTCTTCCTTCACCATGATCCCCAGCTCGCACTGGCGCACCACGAGCAAGAAACGCACGGGATTAAGAACAAAAGGACAAAGACAAAAAAAAAGATTGACGGAGACGATCAAGAACAAGCCGGGAAGAAGATCAGCACCCGGTACCAACCGGATTGGGTGTCCTTGTTGCTTGGCTCTGGTCAAAGGGGTTTCGCGCCTTCCGCCGCTGCCGCGCTCTGGGAGCTCTGCGCGCGTCCAGAGTTCAGACCTCGCACACACGCCAGCTTAAAAACGCTTCCACTTCTGAGCGTGGGGAGACGCGACTGAGACGGAGGATGTGGGAGTGGACCATGGTCGCTGGCTTCTCTGCTTTGTCTATGTAGAGGCCGAGGCCGAGGCCAGTGTACAAGTACGACCGACCGACCGAGGACGGGCGGCTTTGTGATGCGGTGCCGGGACAGGGCTGCCAGAGGCACATACCAACCAAGATTTGGAGAATCAATGCTTCGCACTGGCCGTGTGTAAAGTGTGTGTTCTTTCCGGGTAGTGCCGCCGTGCAGAATGTGTTACATATCCACTATTTCTTCCCAAGGAAAATACAAAGTAAAACTCAGACATTTTTTTATAAAGAAAATATATTAATATCATGATGATACCATATACACCCGGCATCTGTAACAATGTAATGCTTAAATTAAGTCTAAACATCACGGATGCACACATCCAAAAGAAAACAAAAGAGGAAGAAAAAAAGGAAACAAAGACCCCGCCGAAGCAAATAGAGATTCGCAGCAACAAGAGCACGACCAGTGGTGATGACACCTAGACTTCAAAGAAGGTTCTCCAAAACGACGTCTTTAGAAAGGTAACAATGCACAAACATCGTCATCGTGCGATCTAACCAGCAAGGTAAGATCTTGAATTTTCACCCTCGAGAATGTCTCATCTCCACACAATGTCTTCAAGAAGAAAAACTACTAGGAGCCGCCATTGCCAAGTACAACCACCAAAGGCCAGACTTAGGGTTTTCACCCCGGAAACTGAGACGCGAAACTCAAAGAGCGCCGCCAAGAACGAAGTCTGCTAGTGTAGCCGCCCCCACATGTCGCGAACACTACTGCAAAACGCCAAACATTTGACATACATACTTCTTCTGATCCGCAATGCATGCTCTCTGGAATCTCAAACTGCTCTCGACTCGACTCAATACGAGCATCCGAGATGGAACCTCCACAACCTATCCAGTCTTCTTCAAACTGGACCGCCTTGATCCCCCCATCAACACCTTGGTTAACGCGGTAATGAAGGAGCCAAGGCAGACCCAAGGTGGATGGGGGTCACCACTAGCCACAGGAAATGGGTCTTCACATTGCCAATGGCGACGACAAGACAACGGGTCACACTCCAGTGGCGATGCCAGAACAGACAAATTAAAGCCCATCGCTCTGCTCACCACAGACGTCGATCCAACGCTTGTCGAACAAAGCATGCACGCATGCCTCCTAGGCGAGTTGTCGTGTGCGTGCCCGATCGTAGCAGTCCGTGGGAGATCCGATGAGGCGGCACTGAGAGGTTGGTGGATGGGATGCTTCGGAGTCGCCTGGGAGGCGACCCAAAGGCGGATGTTTGATATGTCTCCGTCGTATCTACTTTTCCAAACACTTTTGCTCTTGTTTTGAACTCTAATTTGCATGATTTGAATGAAACTAACCCAGACTGACACAGTTTTCAGCAGAATTGTTGTTTTTGTGCAGAAATCAAAGTTCTCAGCTTGACCAAAAAATTTACAAAGAATTTTTGTGGAAAATATAAAAAATACTGGTGGAAAATATACCGGAGGGGCGCACCCAGGAGCCACAAGCTGAGGGGGCGGGCCCTATGAGCTTGTGGCCCCCCTGGACCTCCGGCAACCCTAACTCCGACTCCATATATTCCTATTCGCCAAGAAAAAAATTAGAGAGAAGGATTCATCGTGTTTTATGATATGGAGCCGCCGCCACCTCCTGATCTTCACCGGGAGGGCTGATCTGGAGTCCGTCCGGAGCTCCGGAGAGGGGGATTTGACGCCGTAGTCATCATCAACCTTCCTCCTGATGCTCGCCACCGGGAGTGAGTAATTCCTTCGTAGGCTTGCTGGACAATGATGGGTTGGATGAGATTTATCATGTAATCGAGCTAGTTTTGTTAGGGCTTAATCCCAAGTATCCACTATGCTCTGGGATTGATGTTGCTATGACTTTGCTTTGCTTAATGCTTATCACTAGGGTCCGAGTGCCATGATTTCAGATCTGAACCTTTTATGTTTTCATGAATATATGTGTGTTCATGATCCTATCTTGCAAGTTGTATGCACCTATTACGTGTTATGATCCGCATACCCCAAGGTGACAATAATTGGGATTCTTTTCGGTGATTACTGTAGTTTGAGGATTTCATGTATTCACTAAGTGCCAATGCTTTGTTCCGGTTCTCTATTAAAAGGAGGCCTTAATATTCCTTAGTTTCCTTATGGACCCCGCTGCCACAGGAGGGTAGGACAAAATATGTCATGCATGTTCTTTTCCATAAATGACTATATACGGAATACATGCCTCCATTACATTGATCAATTGGAGCTAGTTCTCTGTTTCCCTAGGTAATGACTGTTGCATTATGAATGCCATCCAACGCAATTATCCATCATTGATCCAATGCCTACGAGCTTTTCATATAATTATCTTTGCTAAGTTACTTTTGTCATTGCTGTTGTTATAATCACTACAAAATTGCTATTGTTACCGTTACTATCATATTGCTGTTCACACTTTATTCATGGTGCTTTCCGTAAAATGCTTGCTAAGTATGATGTTACCACAGCCTATCATCCTCAATCTAGTGGTCAAGTAGAACTTAGCAATAGAGAAAAAAACTAATATTACAAAAGACTGTCAATAGGTCCCGAATAATTGGTCTAAGAAATTGGATGATGCACTTTGGACCTACAGAACAGCTTATAAAATTCCTATTGGTATGTCTCCTTATAAAATGGTTTATGAAAAAGCTTGTCATTTGCCTCTTGAGTTAAAACATAAAGCATACTGGGCAATCAAAGAACTTAATTATGATTTCAAACTTGCCGGTGAAAAGAGGTTATTTGATATTAGCTCACTAGATGAATGGAGAACCCAAGCTTATGCAAATGCCAAACTATTCAAAGAAAAAGTTAAAAGATGGCATTATAAAAGAATTCAAAAGTGGGAATTCAAAGTAGGAGAATATTTTCTTTTATACAACTCTCGTTTTAGATTCTTTACAGGAAAACTTCTCTCCAAATGGGAAGGACCATATATTATTGAAGAGGTTTATCGCTCTAGAGCTATTAAGATTAATAATGTCGAAGGTTAATGGACAAAGAATTAAAC
The DNA here is from genome assembly GCF_018294505.1 of Triticum aestivum. Classification (NCBI taxonomy): domain Eukaryota; kingdom Viridiplantae; phylum Streptophyta; class Magnoliopsida; order Poales; family Poaceae; genus Triticum; species Triticum aestivum. Next base: position 582,153,050 of record NC_057807.1, on the reverse strand, counting down.
ATTACATCTCAGGTATGCCTATTAATGTTGAAAGCAATGTTATCCGAACCATGACATCGGAGGAACACATAAAAGAAACCTTCCTGAACACTCCAGAATCCTGAAAAATAGGAGGTACATGATACGGTAAGTAAACGGACTCCGAAAAATCCACAAAATTATTTTCTGTCAGTTTTGGAATTTTACAAAAAATTGGAAAATAAGAAATAACCAGGAAGGCAACCAAGGAGGGCATGATACACCAGGGCGTGCCTGCCTTGCCTGGCGCACCCAGGTGGGTTGTGCCCACCTCAGGCACCTTCCCGACTCCGTTTTCCTTCCATATTCTTGTTTCCCAAGATAAAAAAATCTTTATATATATACCCCCGATCGATTTGAACACTGCATCACAAAAAAATCATCTGTTCTCATGTTGTTTTCTTGTCAGATTTAGATCTCCATGGCTCCACCAAGCTCCTCCAAGGACAAATTCTTCGAGAGGGTCGTCAACCCGTACTTGTCGGAGGTGGTGAAGCACCATCAAGCTATTGAGATGCGCGAGGGGGTGCTCCACATCCGGGATGTTCAGGGGCCCAAGAGGATGGTGACCGTGGAGGTGAGGCTAGAGGCAGTGGAACAAGACATCTTCAAGTGTCAAGGGATGGTGGAGCGTGGACTTTGCACCAATCACTCCATGATCATGTAATTCACCCGTGATCACATGGTGGATGGTCGGTCCATGAAGGACATCGTCTTCACCTTCCACGAGCAAATCAATTTTCTGCAAAGCCAAATCTATGATCTTCAAAACCAAGTCTCTGAGTGTGAAGCAAGATTTAAAGGTATGAGTTTAGCTGCCAGTTGGAGGACTCGGGAGACTCGTGGATCGTCTTTTGATGGTGAGCCCTTGCCCTGGAAGCCGGAGGACAAACCTACTACCTCTACATCACCTCCTTCATCATCTTCCCCACCAAAGGAGACTTGAGTACACGGGTATGGGAAATCCCCTTGTCTTGTGCCAAGCTTGGGGAGACGCCCTGGTGTCGTATCACCATCACTTTTATTACATTTACCTTTCTTAGTTTGATCCATAGTTATTTTGTGATTTATTTGAATAAAAGTTTAGTATGATCTATCTTCGAGTTTTAGTTCCGTGATCTATCTATCTATGCAATCGAGTGAGGGCTATATAATAAAGTTTAGTTTGAGTTTTTGCTTCTTTACTTCATTGTTGCAACCAAATAAAGTAAATAAATGAAAATTATCATATGCTAATATTATGGTAAGTAATGACATCACATAAGGAAGAGTATAAGTAGTAAAATTTATTGAAAGGTGACAAACATAGCATTGGTCAATGATGCAACTCATGAAAGAATTAATAAGGGAAGAGAAGATTCACATGCAAATACAATATCTTGGACATCTTTTATGATTGTGAGCCCCCATTAATTATTATATGCCAAAATTGTTGATGTTGGACAAGGAAGACAATGTAATGAGTTATGTTTGTTCATATTCACATAGAAGTTATATTGTCATAAATCCTTCAACATGTGGTGCTTGCTCAATATCTTTGCTAGCCAAAAATTCCACACTAAGTAGAGATACTACTTCTGCATCCACAATCCTTAACCCAAATTCATGTTTTGAGAGTCCACCATACCTACCTATGGATTGAGTAAGATCCTTCAAGTAAGTTGTCATCGGTGCAATAAGGCAATAAAAAATGCTTCTAAATGTGCTTGATCATTTAGTGTAAGATAAAATTGAGCGTTGTACGAACTTGTGATGACAAAGTAATAAAAGCGACAGACTGCATAATAAAGGTTGCTATCATAATGGGCAATATAACATGACGTTCTTTTACATTAAGGGATTTGGCATACAAACCAAAATGTGCATGACAACCTCTGCTTCCCTCTGCGAAGGGCCTATCTTTTACTTTTATGTATTTACTTTTATGCAAGAGTCAAAGTATTCTTCCATATTCCTTTTTATTTTATTTTTTGCAAGCATCATGTGGTGAGGAAAGATCTAGGCACATATATCCAGTTGGATGTCAGTGAGCATGGATTATTATTGTTGACATCACCCTTAAGGTGAATACGTTGGGAGGCGAAACTATAAGCCCCTATCTTCCTATGTGTCTGGTTCAAAACTTTTTGCTCATGGGTATGCTTTGAGTGTTAGCAATCATAGAAGACTAAAAGATGGTTGAGTATGTGGACTTTCCAAAAGGCTCCGACATGTGACCCTTCCTGAAAATATGATGAATTGTAGTTGCCAAGTTGACTGGGAACATAGTTTGTTGGTTTTCAATCAAGTTTATGCTCTATACTTCGATGATGTGATCAATTGTTACTTGTTTATAGGAAGTTGTATGATAGAAGTTATATGATAAAAGGTTTATGATAAATTTTGTTGCGGTTTATGATAATAAGCATCATGCTACTATGTCCGTATTTTGTTTTTATCGACACCTCTCTCTCAAACCATGTGGACATGTTTTTTGATATCGGCTTTTGCTTGAGGACAAGCAAGGTTTAAGCTTGGGGGAGTTGATACGTCCATTTTGCATCATGATTTCCTACTATTATTTATATTGTTTTTATGCATAATAATGCTTTTTGGAGTAATTTTAATGCCTTTTCTCTCATAATATGCAAGGTTTACATAAAGAGGGAGAATGCTGGCAGCTGGAATTCTGGACCTGAAAAAGCTACGTTAGAGTTACCTATTATGCACATCTCCAAATGAGCTGAAAATTTACTGGGAATTGTTTTGGAATATATGAAAATACTGGATCAAATAACTACCAGAGGGGGGCACCTGGTGAGCACAAGACACTAGGGCGCGCCAGGCCCCAGGCGTGCCCTGGTGGGTTGTGCTCAGCCCAACCCACCTCCATGCCCATCTTCTGGTATATAAGTCATTTGACCTAGAAAAAATAAGGAGAGGACTTTCAGGACGGAGCGCCGCCATCTCGAGGTAGAACTTGGGCAGGGGTGAGGGAGTCCTGGATTAGGGGGTATCCCGACAGCCGGACTGTGTACGTCGTCCGGACTATTGAAGCATGAAGATACAAGACTCAAGACTTCGGACCGTGTCCGGATGGGACTTTCCTTGGCGTGGAAGGCAAGCTTGGCAATCTGGATATTATATTTCCTTCCTAGTAACCTACTCCATGTAAACCCTAGCCCTCTCTGGTGTCTATATAAGTCAGAGAGGTTGGTCCTTAGAAGGCTGATCATAATTACATTCATACCATCATAGGCTAGCTCTTAGGGTTTAGCCTCTACGATCTCGTGGTAGATCTACTCTTGTACTACCCATATCATCAATATTAATCAAGCAGGAAGTAGGGTTTTACCTCCATCGAGAGGGCCCGAACCTGGGTAAACATCTGTGTCCCTTGCTTCCGGTTACCATCAGCCTTGACGCACAGATCGGGACCCCCTACCCGAGATCCGCCGGTTTTGACACCGACATTGGTGCTTTCATTGAGAGTTCCTCTGTGTCGTCTCTGTCAGGCTCGATGGCTCCTTCGATCGTCATCAACGACGCTTTGCAGGGCGAGACTTTCCTCCCCGGACAGATCTTCGTGCTCGGCGGCTTCGTGCTGCGGGCCAATTCGCTTGGCCACTTGGAGCAGATCGATAGCTATGTCCCCGACCACCAAGTCAGGTTTGGAAACTTGAACTACACGGTGGATATCCGAGGAGACTTGATCTTCGATGGATTCGGGCCAGCGCCAGGAGCGCCGAACAGTCACGATGAGCATGGCTTAGACCTGCTGCCGGAAGTTGCTCAGGAAATCACCCCGGCAAAAGCCTCAGACTTAAATCTGGGGCAGATTGCGTTGCCTAAGGACGGAGGGCTGGACTCCAGCCCGCAGGCCGTACCCTCATCAGCGATGGAGCCGAACACAGGTCTCACTTCTGAGGAAGCCTGTGACCTCGGACCCCCGGACTCGTGTCCGGTTGTAGGCTCCAGTCCGCGCGCCCTCGAGCCCGCCGAGCCTGATTGGGCTCCGGTGATGGAGTTCACCGCGACTGACATTTTTCAGCACTCGCCCTTTGGCGACATGCTGAACTTATTGAAGTCTCTCTCTTTGTCAGGAGACTCTGGGCCAAACTATGTCCGGCTTGGGTGGGAAGCAGACGACGAGGCAATTCGTCGCCCACCCACCACCCACTTCATTGCCACGATCGATGATCTAACCGACATGCTCGACTACGACTCTAACGACATCGACGTTATGGACGATGATGTAGGAGAATTACAGGAGCCACCGCTCACCGGGCGGTGGACTGCCACCTCCTCATACGATATATACATGGTGGACACTCCGAAAGAAACAAATGGCGATGAGGCAACGGAGGATAACCCCTCGGGAAGAAAAACAAAGCAGGGGCATCGTCGGCGCCGCTCCAAGCCCCGCCACAGCAACACCGGCCCCGGAGACGAAAATAATCCAGATGGCACCGAAGAAGAATATGTCCCTGACTAGCCCGCCTTCGAGCAGGCCGAACAGGAGGATGAGCATATCAGCCCAGAAGAACAGGCGACGGACGCATATCCGGAGGAGGACAACTACATGCCCCCCCTCCGAAGACGAGATTAGCCTCGGCGACGATGAATTTGGCGTGCCTGAGGATCCCGTAGAGCAGGAGCGCTTCAAGCGTAGGCTTATAGCCACTGCGAGGAGCCTGAAGAAGAAGCAGCAGCAACTCCAAGCTGATCAAGATCTGCTCATAGATAGATGGACTGAAGTCCTGGCAGCCAAGGAATATGGACTCGAACGCCAAACAGCTGACCGGCCACCCCGTGGCTGGGATAAAACGGGATATCAGCCCGGATACCAGCCCGCACCCCCACGCCGATACACCACGGCTCAAGGTAACAGGCAAGACCTGCAAGACATTCTGGAAAATAAAGCAGGACAGCCAAGATCGATCTACGGATCGCGGGGGCGCGCCCCAACGCTCGAGATGATCGTCGCGCCAGATACATCATCAACAAGTCCGGCCGGGCCGAACACAGCAACCCAGACCAATTCGAGCTGCGCAGCCACATAGCCCGGCAAAGAGGCGCCGCACACCCCCTCTGCTTCACTGACGAAGTAATGGATCATGAATTCCCAGAAGGGTTCAAACCCGTAAACATCGAATCATACGATGGCACAACAGACCCCGCAGTATGGATCGAAGATTTTCTTCTCCACATTCACATGGCCCACGGAGATGATCTACACGCCATCAAGTATCTTCCACTTAAGCTCAAAGGACCAGCCCGGCACTAGTTAAACAGCCTGCCAGCAAATTCCATTGGCAGCTGGGAAAACCTGGAAGATGCATTTCTTGATAACTTCTAGGGCACATATGTGCGACCACCGGACGCTGATGCCACATCACTCAACAGCCCAGAGAGTTAGCCCAGAAATTCTGGACTCGGTTCCTAACTAAAAAGAATCGAATAGTCGACTGTCCGGATGCCGAAGCCCTGGCGGCCTTTAAGCATAATATCCGCGACGAGTGGCTCGCTCGACACCTTGACCAGGAAAAACCCAAGTCCATGGTAGCTCTCACGACACTAATGACCCACTTTTGTGCGGGTGAGGATAGTTGGTTGGCTCGCAGCGGCATCACGCCACATTCTAGCAATTCAGATGGCCACGATATGGACGGCAAGCCACAACGCAACAGACATAAGAGATGGAACAATGGTGACAGCACGGAAGACACGGCAGTCAACGCCAGATTCAGCGGATCTAAATCTGGACAGCGGAAAAAACTGTTCAAAAGAAATAATCAGGGACCGTCCAGTCTGGACCGCATACTGGAGCGCTCGTGCCAAATTCATGGCACACCGGACAAACCAGCCAACCACACCAACAGAGACTGCTGGGTGTTCAAACAGGCCGGCAAGATAAATGCCGAAAACAAGGATAAGGGGATGCACAGCGACGATGACGAAGAGCCCCGGCGTCCGAACATGGGGGGACAAAAGAAAATCCCCCCTCCCCAGGTGAAAACGGTCAACATGATCTACGCCACCCATATCCCCAAGCATGAACGGAAGCGGGCACTATGGGACGTCTATGCGATGGAGCCAGTCGCCCCCAAGTTCAACCCATGGTCAGCTTGTCCGATCACCTATGACCGTAGGGATCACCCTACTAGCATCCGTCATGGCGGCTCAGCCGCATTGGTCTTAGACCCAATCATCGACAGATTCCACCTCACGCGTGTCCTTATGGACGGCGGCAGCAGCCTGAACCTGCTTTATCAGGACACAGTGCGCAAGATGGGCATTGATCCTTCAAGGATCCCACCAAAACCACCTTTAAAGGTGTTATTCCTGGAGTAGAGGCCCTCTGTACGGGCTCTATAACACTGGAAGTGGTCTTCAGATCCCCGGACAACTTCAGGAGCGAAGAGCTAATCTTTGATATCGTCCCTTTCCGCAGTGGCTACCACGCACAGCTCGGACGAACCGCATTCGCTAGATTCAATGCGGTGCCACACTATGCATACCTCAAACTCAAGATGCCGGGACCACGCGGGGTCATCACTGTCAATGGAAATATGGACGGCTCCCTTCGAATAGAAGAGCATACGGCAGCCCTCGTGACAGAAGTACAATGCGGCCTCCTCCAACAAACCAATCCGGCGACAACTTCGAGCACTGTCAAACGAGTCCGGAGCACCCCGCAACAGGATCATCAGGAACGTCAAGATCGTGATTAATAGTCCAGCCTCCGCTTAAGCCCCTCCAAAGCAGCATCTGTGCCACGCATACACAATTACGCACTCAAGATACCTTGGGCATAGGCGGAGGCGCATTAATGACTCAGTCGATAATGCGGGTAACCGCTAAATACCTTCATACTCTTTCCCTCTTACCTTTCAGGACACCGCGTTAGTGCAGAATCCTCAGAAGAGCCGAATTGTCGGACTCACATGGGAGAGACACCCAAGGAGGCAACAAACGTTGTGCGCAGAAGGAAATACCCAGGTGGAATCTACTTACGATCATTATACCTGCTTTATCTATCTGTACACAGCCTGCCCTTGGATAGGACATGTCAAATAGTCCTATTTATCTCCGCTTAATGCATCCATTATAAACATACGCTTAAACGTATTATTTTTCAATGGGAGATCATATATAGCGTCAGCTTATTATTCTTATTTTAGCATTTTTTTTCTCTTATAAATATTTATTTGATATTGCATCCATACATCTTGGTACGATCAGTTTGCCAGGGGCTTTATAATGGCGCCCCGTAATATGGCAAGTAAAGTCCGAACACTTTCAACAGTGCGGCACCCCGAACTTATAGCACTATATGCATCATCTCTGAATCGTGTCTTGGGTCTACAGTTGGGATAGCCCGGCTCCCTTGTTTTGGTGCCTTACGTTCCATTGTATCGGCTAAGGTAGCGCAGGGAGAACTACTGCGACTGTGTCCTGTTTCTTTCGGATGAGCACCTCGGTAGAGAAAGCCGAAAACTGACCGGCATGATGTGGCAAGAGCTGGTCGCTGTTCGAAAGGTCTTAAAATTCTTAAAGATTTTCCGCTTTAGGCGATATATCGGCTTCGTCCGATCTAGGCGTGCATAGCGCCCCGATTCGGCCTTCCGGATTCTAGGGGCTTCGCCGAAATTTGAAATTGTAGACTTCTAAGTTATAAAGCCGTATAGTCCGATTGCCTTGTTCGCTGTGCCGGACACCTCCTGAAGAGACCAAACATTTGGATAAAGAGTGTCCGGGTTTTCCACGAACACCCCAGTGCTAGCCACATGGGGGCGGAAGCCGACGACTGGCCTACTTTCAGGATTTTATAAACAGCCGCACAGAAGGTAATATTTTAAATAACAAAAGCGCTACATAGCGCAAGTAACTTCGTCCTCAAAATATAAACATGACAGAAGTGAATTCATTCAAAAATGGTGTCTTTGGTACATTCGTCAGCCACGAGACGAGCACCCTTCATAACGCCATCGTAATACAGCTCGGGATGGTGATGCGCCTTGCCCTCCGCCGGCCCGTCCTTGACCAGCTTCTCCGCATCCAGTTTGCCCCAATGCACCTTGACATGGGCAAGGGCCCGGTGGGCACCCTCGATGCACATGGATCGCTTGATCACCTCAAGCCGCGGGCAGGCATCCACCATCCGCTTGATCAGGCCGAAGTAGCTACCGGGCATGAGCTCACCAGGCCACATCCGGACTATGAAACCTTTCATAGCCAGTTCGGCCGCCCTGTGGAGTTCGACAAACTGCTTCAGTTGGTCACTCAGAGGCATCGAATGTTCGGACCCAACATACTGGGACCAGAATAGCTTCTCCATTGAGTTCCCCTCCTGGGCACGGTAGAACTCCGTAGCGTCTGATACGCTGCATGGCAGATCTGTGAATGCCCCTCGAGAGCTCCGAATTCGAGTAAGTAAAAGAAACGCCTCCTCCACATGTTTGCTTTGCATAAAGAACTTCTTACCTGCTGCTATCTTCTTGGCCTCCTGGATCTCCTGCTGTGCTTTCTCGGCTTCGGCCTTGGCGTCCTTCAAATTCACAAGGGCCTTCGCAAGCTCGGCCTCTTTCGCTTTCAGATCATGCTCCACGGACTCGCATTTTTTGCCGAGGTCCTGGAGCTCTTGCTGTACCTCACCTACCCTAGCACTTTGCTTTTCACGCTCCTTACACTCCAACGCCGCCTTTTCTTCGGCCTCGGAAAGCGCCTTCTTCAGGGACGCCACTTCGGCGGTGGCCCATGTTCCACAGTCACGACGCTTTGGCGTTAGACTAGCCAATTTGGTATATCCTCAAATACATAAGAGACGGGAATCACTTACCCCTGTTCTCTTCAAGCTGCCTCCTCGTGAGGTCGAGCTCTCCCTACGCCTGCTCCAGGTCCCGCTTCAGTTCGGCAACCTCGGCAGTATGGCAACAGCAGCAAGCAGCACAACCTGCTTACACACACAAATATTTATTGTTAGACTCCTGCGGATTATTATTGACCCTCCGTCTGGTTTTTCTTTCCAAACACCAAATAGAGTATCAGGGGCTACTACCTATCGGGTGGTACTTTTGCACATATTTATTACTTACCTCAAAGCCTGTCAGGAGGCTGTTGCAAGCTTCGGTTAGTCCGCTTTTGGCGGACAAAACCCTTCGAATCACCATACTCATGAGAGTATGGTGCTCTTCATCTATGGAAGCGCCGCGAAGCACCTCCAGCAGACAGTCCGGCGCCTCATGCGCAAGGAAGTCCTCGATACAGACGGCTCGCCCTCCCTAACGAGGGGACGCCCGCCTGAGTCCGGAACCATCGAAGGTTCCGAAATTGTGTTCGGTTGAGAGCCCGGCTGGCCATGGCTCTCGTCGACACGATCCGTGGGGATCTTGAACCCCGCGTGTCCGACGTCTAGGACCCCGCCTCGGGGCGTCTCCAGAGTCACCTCCCCTCGCTCTGGGAGCCTTTGGGACAACACCTACGTGTTGTCCGCGGGTTGAGGAGTGGTGGCTGTCGGAAGCAAATTCATCTCCGAATTGCTCAGGGACCCGGAGGAGGATACCTCGGGGTGATCCCTGGTCGGACTGCACACATGTTCAGCATTATAAATACAAAAACTGTGAAGTGAAGTCATGATAGAATGCAGACACTTACGATCGTGCTAGGGGCGCCCCCCTGGGAAGCCACCCCTCCTCGCTTAGAGCGGTCATGGCGGAGTAGTCCGGAAGGGGCCCTTTCCCCTTCTTGGACGCCCCGGACTCCCCTCCTGGGGCGGCTTTCCTATTCTTCTCCCCCCCAGTGTGGGGAGGTAGAATCTCTTCCTGATTCCCCCCGCCTCCGCGGGAGGAATCCATCTTGTCGTCATCAGACGACAGGGGAATGACGGCCCTGCGCCGAGGGCCTTTTCCGGCCCCATGGTCCGCCTCCTCGGGCTCCTCATCCTTTTCGGATGGGGCGTCTTCTTCTTCTTCCTCCTCCCCTTCGTGGGAGGAGTCCGCCTCGTCGTCTTCGGACGGGGCTTCTGGCACAACTTTACGCCGGAGACCCTTTCGGGTCCCCGGAGCCTTCTTCTCGGCCTTCTTCTCCGGCGCCTTGTACGGTGTGGGGACCAGCATCTCCGTCAGGAGAGCATCCATTGGGTCTTCCGGCAGTGGAGCCGGATAGTAGACCTGCTCCGCTGTCTCCACATAGTCCTGAAGCAAATATACGCAACTACTTAAGGCACTCCCATGAATATATCAGGGAGAAATGGGTCCGGAGTCAGTCCGAGAACTCACCTGCCTAGGAGCCCGTGCGGCGTGCAGCCCGCGGTCCTCGGAAGTTGGAGGAGGTACTTTGGAGGCCTTGAACAACACCTTCCATGCGCCTTTGTGCGTCATGTTGTAGAGCTTCTAGAGCGTCCGGTGTTCAGTTGGGACAAACTCCCACAGATTGACCGCCTGCCTCTGGCAGGGCAGGATCCGGCGAACGAGCATGACCTGGATCACGTTGACAAGCTTGATGTTCTTGTCCTTCATGCTTTTGATGCATGTCTGGAGTCCGGCCAGCTCCGTGGAATCGCCCCAGGACAGGCCCTTCTTCTCCCAGGAGGTGAGCCGCATGGGGGCTCCGGATCGGAACTCGAGGGCCGCGGCACAGTTGGCGCCGCGCGGCTCGGTGATGTAGAACCACCCCGATTGCCATCCTTTTACGGTCTCCGCAAAGGAGCCGTCGAGCCATGTGACATTAGGCATGCCCACCATGGCCCCTCCGCACTCCGCTTGTTGGCCGCTTACAACCTTCGGCTTCACGCAGAAGGTTTCCAGCCATAGGCCAAAGTGAGGCCGGATGCGGAGGAAGGCCTCGCATACGACGATGAACGCCGAGATGTTGAGGACGAAGTTCGGGGCTAGATCATGGAAATCTAGCCCGTAGTAGAACATGAGCCTGCGGACGAAGGGATGGAGTGGAAATCCCAGTCCACGGACGAAGTGGGCGACGAATACGACCCTCTCGTGGGGTCCTGGGGTCGGAATGACCTGCCCGGCGTCTGGTAGACGGTGCGCTATGTCCGCTGCCAAGTATCCGGCCGCCCGAAGATTTGCGATGTGCTTCTCCTTGACGGTGGAAGCCACCCACTTGCCTCCTGCTCCGGACATGTTTAGCTGTGCGGAGAAGACTTGGGCTTGGGCGTTGGAGCTCGAGGGGGCAAGAATGGGCAAAGGAGGAAGAAGGCGTGGGTCAAAATGGAGAAATCTTATCCCTTTATAGAGGAGCCGAGAGCGGTGCGCCTCCCCACTTGTCCGTTGTGAATCGCTTGTTTCCCAAGCGCCACGATTAATGGCGTGGTGAGATTACCCATACCTGTATTGATGAGAATCCCGTGATAAGGGGACACGATCTCTGCTTCGACAAGATGTGTCAAAGAAACCGCCTCGTAATATGTGCTATAGCTGGTTGTGGGAAAACGGATCGAATAATGATCCGACCGTAATGACATGTCACATCATCGGAAAAAGTTGTCAGGAGATTGCATTTGTGAAATATCATTCTCTCTACGGTTGCATATGAGGATCATCTTGCAGATCCGGACATGGTCTACGTGTTCAATTATTACTTTGGAGTACTCGAAGGAGGAACCCGCCTTGCAATGCCGAAGACAAAACTACACGCCGGACTCATCGTCATTGAAGCCTGGTTCAGGGGCTACTGAGGAGTCCTGGATTAGGGGGTATCCGGACAGCCGGACTGTGTACGTCGTCCGGACTATTGAAGCATGAAGATACAAGACTCAAAACTTCGGCCCGTGTCCGGATGGGACTTTCCTTGGCGTGGAAGGCAAGCTTGGCGATCCGGATATTATATTTCTTCCTTGTAACCGACTCCATGTAAACCCTAGCCCTCTCCGGTGTCTATATAAACCGGAGAGGTTGGTCCTTAGAAGGCCGATCACAATTACATTCATACCATCATAGGCTAGCTCTTAGGGTTTAGCCTCTACGATCTCGTGGTAGATCTACTCTTGTACTACCCATATCATCAATATTAATCAAGCAGGAAGTAGGGTTTTACCTCCATCGAGAGGGCCCGAACCTGGGTAAACATCTGTGTCCCTTCCTTTCTGTTACCATCAGCCTTGACGCATAGATCGGGACCCACTACCCGAGATCCGCCGGTTTTGACCTCTGGCGGAGCGATTACGCCGGGGAACTTCCCTCCTAGAGGGGGAAATCAAAGCCATCATCATCACCAACAACCATCTCATCCTGGGGAGGGTAATCTTCATCAATATCTTCAACAACACCATCTCCTCTCAAACCCTAGTTCATCTCTTATGTTCAATCTTTATACCGAACCTCAGATTGGTACCTATGGGTGACTAGTAGTGTTGATTACATCCTGTAGTTGATTACTATATGGTTTATTTGGTGGAGATTATATGTTCAGGTCCATTATGCTATTTAATACTCCTCTGATCTTAAGCATGATTATCATTTGTGAGTTGTTACTTTTGTTCTTGAGATCACGGGAGAAATCATGTGAAGTTGATATGTGTTCGATATTTTGATGATATGTATGTTGTGATTCCCTTAGTGGTGTCATGTGAACATCGACTAAATGGCACTTCACCATCTTTGGGCCTAAGGTAATACATTGTGGAGTAGTTATTAGATGATGAGTTGCTAGAGTGAAAGAAGCTTAAACCCTAGTCTATGCGCTACTTCGTAAGGGACTGATTTGGATCCAAATGTTTAATGTTATGGTTAGATTTTATCTTAATACTTTTCTCGTAGTTGCAGATGCTTGCGAGGGGGTTAATCATAAGTGGGAGGTTTGTTCAAGTAAGAACAACACCCAAGCACCGGTCCACCCACATATCAAATTATCAAAGTAGCGAACACGAATCAAACCAACATGATGAAAGTGGCTAGATGAAATTCCCGTGTACCCTCAAGAACGCTTTGCTTATTATAAGGGACCGTCTTGGCCTGTCCGTTGCCACAAAAGGATTGGGCTACCTTATTGCGCTTTATTTACTATTATCTTTATTTGCTCGTTACAAATTATCTTGTTATCAAACTACTTGTTACCGACAATTTCAGTGCTTGCAGACATTACCTTGCTGAAAACCGCTTGCCATTTCCTTCTGCTCCTCATTGGGTTTGATATTGATACTTATCGAAAGGACTACGATTGATCCCCTATACTTGTGGGTCATCAATCCCCTATACTTGTGGGTTATCAAGACCTTTTTCTGGCACCGTTGTTGGGGAGCATAGCTCTATTTGTTGAGTCACTTGGGATTTATATCTGTTGATCATTATGAGGAATCTTAAGGATGATATAATCAAGACTGTTCCCTCTTATAACGAGGGGAGGTACAATACTGCCATCTAGCTCCGCACTTGATTCGCCTTCCGTTTTAAATAAACTTGCAACACCACTACCTGCTATTATTTCTGATATGTCGCAAATAATTGATGATGCCACTTCTGCTATGCATGATGCTATGAATGATGCTATTGATGATGCTAGTACTTTGCTTGATGATACTGTGCCACTAGGTGAATTTCTTGATGAATAACTTGCTAGAGCTCAAGAAATTGAGAATGTTGAAACTGATGAAATTATTGAAACTAGAAATCTTCAAACACCTATTAGACCTAGATCTCCTAGATATGAATTACATGAGATACCAGAGGGTTATGTTATGGACGGAGAGGTAGCTAGGGACTTTCTTGCTTGTAAGGATAGAGACGATCTTAAGAAATTACTATGCAAGTTGAAAGAAAACTTTTTGAATGCTAGAATGCAATATGATCCTAAGTTTGCTACTTCACCTATATTTGTCACTGATGAGGATTATGAATTCTCGGTAGACCCTAAGTTAATTACTTTAGTTGAATCTGATCCTTTCCATGCACTAGTAGAAAAACGACCTAATGTTCAGCCCATTAGTCCCGGTTTGTAAATGAACCGTCACTAATGTGACCGTTAGTCCCAGTTTGAACGGCTATGCATTAGTCCCGGTTCATTTGTGACCTATAGCCCCGGTTTGTGTCATAAACCAGGACTAAAGGGTGGTGGTAGGCTGGCGTCAGGCCAGGCACCCACGAGCCCCTTTAGTCCCGGTTTGTGACACAAACCGGGACTAAAGGGCCAACCTATAATCCCAGTTTGTATCACAAACCGGGACTAAAGGGGTCTAACCTTTAGTTCCGGTTGGAGACAGAAACCGCGACTAAAGGGAAATTTTCAAACTCTACCCCCCCCCCGTATTGCCTTTTTAGTTTTGAAAACAAATCAAAAGAAAATAACAAAAACTTCAAAAATTAAAATCCTTTGGGATGTAGTTATGTTACTACGTCTAGTAGTTAGGGAAATTTAAAACATAAATTTTGACATGTTTTGCAAAAAAGTGTTATGAAAAAGTAAAACGACCATATCTTTTGCATACGATGTCGGGAAAACGCATAATATATCAAAATGTTCAGCACGAAAATTTCGACCACCGTAGCCCGTTTTGCAAGTTTTTAGAATCCTCAAATTCTTAAAGGAAAAAAAGTTATGCTCAAATTTTAGTTTTCTTGATTTTTGGTTAAATCTGGTCAAACTATGGTCAAACTACTTATTCAAGAAATATTAGTGTTACTAAATAATGATGGTCAAACTATGGTCAAGTCTGGTCAAACTGTGGTCAAACTATGGTCAAACTACTTATTGAAGAAATATTACTGTTACAAAATAATTATTGTTTTTTAGAATAATAGTTTCAAACTCAAACAGTGAAACATGTGACTTCATGCTCAAGCTAAACTCCTGAGGGTTAATAGGATTGAAAGCTTACTATTGTCAGGTAAACAACAAGTGCAGACTTGGAAACTAGGGGGAATAGAACTTGGAAGTTAAGCGTGCTCAGGGTGGTGTAGTTATGTTACTTAATCTAGTAGTTAGGGAAATTTAAAACATAAATTTCGACATGTTTTGCACAAAAGTGTTATGAAAAAGTAAAACGACCATATCTTTTGCATACGATGTCGGAAAAAACGCATAATATATAAAAATGTTCAACACGAAAATTTCGACCGCCATAGGCTGTTTTGCAAGTTTTTAGAATCCTCAAATTCTTAAAGGAAAAAAGTTATGCTCAAATTTTAGTTTTCTTGATTTTTGGTTAAATCTGGTCAAACTATGGTCAAACTACTTATTCAAGAAATATTAGTGTTACTAAATAATTATGGTCAAACTGTGGTCAAACTATGGTCAAATCTGGTCAAACTATGGTCAAACTACTTATTCAAGAAATATTACTGTTACAAAATAATTATTGTTTTTTAGAATAATAGTTTCAAACTCAAACAGTGAAAATGTGACTTCATGCTCAAGCTAAACTCCTGAGGGTTAATAGGATTGACAGCTTACTATTGTCACGTAAACTATAAGTGAAGACTTGGAAACTAGGGGGAATAAAACTCGGAAGTTAAGCGTGCTCAGGGTGGACTAGTGAGAGGATGGGTGACCAGCCGGGAAGTTAGACGATTTGGAATGAATGCTCCACACATGAGCAATGATGAGAGGTGATTAGAGATTAAATCGTCGAATAATTCAGAAATTTGAAAACCAAAAGAAAAAAAATCATTTTTTCAAAAAAAACCTTTAGTCCCGGTTGGTGTTACCAACCGGGACTAAAGATCCCCCAGCCCCTGGCGCGGGCTCGTGCCATGTGGTGAGCCTTTGGTCCCGGGTCGTGTTGAACCGGGACTAAATGGGGGGGGGGGCTTTTGTCCCCACCCTTTAGTGCCGGTTACAGAACCGGGACTATAGGTCCTTATGAACCAGGACTAAAGGTCGTTTTTCTACTAGTGATGGTTATGAATCTGAAACTGTTGTGGCACATCTTACTAAGTTGAATGATATAGCCACCATATTTTATCATGAGGAAAAAAAATCGCTACTACTATATTCTTAAGTTGTTTCCTTTCTTATTAAAGGGTGATGCTAAGATATGCTTTAATTATCTTGCTCCTAGTTGTGTGCGTAGTCGCCAAGATATGATATATTACTTCTCTAAAAAATATTTTCCTGCCCATAAGAAACAAGCTGCTTTATAGGAAATATTTAACTTTGTGCAAATTGAAGAAGAGAATCTCCCTCAAGCTTGGGGGAGGCTTCTCCAATTACTTGATGCTTCGCCTGACCATCCTCTCAACGAAAATGAAATACTTGATATATTTTATAATGGACTAACTGATGCTTCTAGGGACCACCTAGATAGTTGTGCTGGTTGTGTTTTCAAGGAATGGATTGTTGAACAAGCTGAATAACTACTGAATAATATATTGAGGAATGATAATGATTGGACTCTTCCTGAACCACCACCCAAACCAACTCCGAAGAAGAGGGGTATTCTATTTCTCAGTCCTGAAGATATGCAAGAGGAAAAGAAATCTATGAAACAAAAAAGTATTAAATCTGAAGATGTTAAGAATTTACCACCTATTGAAGAAATACACGGTCTCGATACCCCAACACTTGTAGTAGAGGTAAATTCTCTCTATAGATTTGATGAAGGTGGTATTCCTTATACTAAATCTACTAGTCAATGCTTAGATCAATTGGACAACTTTATTGTTAAACAAGAAAAATTTAATGCATATGTTAGCAGACAATTGAAACGAAATACTTATATGATTGAATGGTTGAGTGACTATATGTTTAGAACTGTTAATGATGTCAAGGGTGTGAGTAAACATGCATTTATTGTAAAACCCCAAGTAAAACAAGTCATCAAGTCACAAAATTATTTTCTTAATGATATGAACAATAAGATGAATAATCATGTTGTTAGAGTTATGACTAGAGGTGGTAAAATGACTCAAGAACCCTTGTATCCTGAAGGTCACCCTAAGAGAATTGAACAAGATTCTCAGAGAATTAATACTGATGCACCTAGTCCATCTAGAAAGAAAAAGAAAGATGATAGGACTTTGCATGCTTCTAGTGAACCTACTATAGACACAACCGAGAATCCAAATGATATTTCCATCTCTAATGTTGAAACACAATCCGGAAATGAGCATGAACCTAGCGACAATGGTAATGATAATGTTGATGTTGATGTTCAACCTAATAATGATAATGATGTGGAAATAGAACCTGTTGTTGATATTGATAACCCACCACCTTAGAATAAAAGATATAATAAGAGAGACTTCATTGCTAGGAAACATGGTAAAGAAAGAGAACCATGGGTTCAGAATCCCATGCTCTTTCCTCCTAAAACTTCAAATAATAAGGATGAAGAAGAGTTTGAGTGCTTTGTTGAAATGCTTAGACCTGCCTTTTTGCGCCTTCATTTGACTCTTATTCTGAAAATGTCTCCTTATGCTAAGTATATGAAAGATATTGTTACAAATAAAATAAAGATACTGGAAGCTGAAATTTCCACCAAGCTTGCAAATGACAGATTTAAGGGTGGAATACAAAAGAAACTAGGAGACCCAGGAATACCAACTATGTTGGAGATATGCCCTAGAGGCAATCATGTATGATGATATTTCCTATGTGTTTATGAATAAAGATAGTCCTTGGACATTATCAATGATGTGTATCGGCAAGTACGTGACTTGTTTGTGGGACTATGCATTGTATGGTGACTGTCCTAAAAGGTCCCTAGTCGAAAGGGTTGTGTGGATGCGCAGCCGACTAGACTAGCATATGACACGGTCGATGGCTTGGTCTCACTAGCCATGGAGCATTGGATGCTAACCGGATAATATGGACTTGGAAAGTCTGATCGGATTCGACATAGTCGGATCCGAGTCAAGATAAGGTCCGAGTCGGACAAACCCAACTATGAGACGTAGCGATATGTCATCTGTGAGTCTCTAGTACAACATACGTTCTACGTCCTAAGACCTGAGCTGACGCATGTACTCGGGATGGTGACAGACTTTCTTTGGGCTGACCAAATGCTACTCCGTGACTGGGTAGTTACAAAGGTAGGTTTCGGGTTTTTCCAGTCCCATGCTGCGAGACATGGTCGAGCAAGATGGGATTTGCCCCTCCGATCAGGAGAGATATACTCTGGGCCCCTCGTGTGATCCGACCAGGATAAGCATGGCCATGCGATAGGGATTATGAGATAATCCGGTTTGTGGTCGGTATCACTGGAATGAGAAAGAGGCCGGGCTAGCACGAGGATGACAGTCTCGCCTTGAGCCCGACAACATATATCGTGAGGCAAAGGGAACAGAAGTGTGACACGTTGTACAGGTTCGCCTAACCAGCTTCATAGTCTGCTTGGTGGTCGGCACGCCTTGCTAGAGGCCGCTACCAACCGTGTAGGTCAGAGGTGATCCGAACTGTGACCAAGCCGACTTGAACCTAAGGGGTCGCGCGCTTAAGGGAAGGAACCTAGAAGGTCGGATCCGAGGACACTGGTTGGATGGGATCCGAGCTGTATTCAGATTGTGGACGAGTAGACTTGTGGGCTTTAGGGTCCATGCAAGGCCCAAGTGTCGAGCCCGCGATGGACGCCTATATAAAGTGGAGGTGCGGCACACTCATGTGGTTGATCGCTTCGGTGCTGTGACTAGGGTTTGCATGTGTTGCGAATAGCCACCTCCACTCGCCGCCGACTGTGTGATCGGACCTAGCAGTCCACCGTACGGTGTTCCTCCTGCACGCGTGGATACTGTTAGAGGCGGTGCACTTGCACCGCTCCGGCGAACTTGTACGTGGGATCGGACGACCGGCTGTTCGAGGGAGATTGGACGAGGAGGAGATGATCCATGCGGACGCGCTGCCCCAACTCTTCTTCCGCTGCACGGCACTACACGTCTAGTGGTAATGAACTGTGATCCATCTCCCGTGGCATGTTCCTGTTGTTCTGCGCGTAGGAAAATTTTAATTTGCAGTCGACGCACCCTACCGTAGAACCCAACAAACTATACCATGCTCCATTAAAAGAATCTATGTTAAAATTGCCTTATGTGATCTAGGAGCCGGTGTTAGTGTTATGCCTTTCTCTTTGTATCGAGGATTTGATTTGAATAAGTTGACGCCAACTGAAATCTCTTTGCAAATGGCCGATAAATCAAATCTTACACCCATCGGTATTTGTGAGGATGTGCCTGTCATAGTTGCAAATGTTACTATCTTAACAGATTTTGTTATTCTTGATATACCCAAGGACGAAAATATGTCAATCAATCTTGGTAAACCCTTTTTGAATACTTCAAGGGCTGTTATTGATTGCAACAAAGGCAATGTCACTTTTCATGTCAATGGTAATGAGCATACGGTACACTTTCCGAAGAAACAACCTCAAGTGAATAATATAAATTCTATTGGAAAATTTTGAACAATCACTATCGGAGGCTTTGAATTCCCTATTCCTATGGTCAAAAAGAAATATGAAATTCTTATTGTTGGGGACATGCATATCCCCATTGAGGTAACCTAGTGTTATATGAAGGTTCTCCGGTTTCATGTCATTCGGAAGAAGTTTGTTAATAATACTTGATCAACCTTGTTAATGGATTCCTTTTGACGGACATGTGGTCGATGAATTTAGTAAACACAACTTTCTGTACCCACTTTTTATTTTCTGTTATTTAGAATTAATAAAGTAGAAATACTATCATTTTACCATTTTCTGAATTACCCGTGCAATAAAAAATGACCAGAAAATAAAAGTTCTCAGAATGCCCTGAAAATTTAATATGATTTTTCTGAAAATATGAAAAATAGTGGCATTGACCACACCCTAGGGGGGTGCACCTATGAGCCACAAGCTCATAGGGCGCGCCCACCCCCTGGGCGCACCATGTAGGCGTGTGAGGCCCACGTATGCCCCCTCACTTATTGCTGCCATCCATGGTCATCCTCTTCCTCCAGAAAAATCAAACTTGCTCCATAGCCCATGTTCTTGCCCTTCTTGCTACAATTTTTGATCTCCTTGATTGTAGCTCCATTTCCAAAACTGTTTTGGGGGATTGCTCACCGATATGTTACTCCTCCGATTGTCCAATTAGTTTTTGCTCTAGTGGTTTATTATTTGCACATCTAGTACTGTTGGTGACCATGTTCTTGAGCTTGCATGCCAAATTTATATAGATTTTGGTGCATGATATGGCCTCTAGACACTTGTACGAGTAGTTGCCATCGATATTTTTTGAGTTTGGTTAACTTTTATTCTGAGTTACTAAAAATTTCTGAAATTTTCAGAGGAGAAAATATTTAGGAAGATGTTCCAAGGTGGTTCCTCAAGCAAGAAATCCCCAAGGCTCACTTTATGTGAGCCGGACCTCGAACCACCACGGGAAGCTCTAGTGCAACCTTCGAAGGGCCGTCAGATTACTTCATGACCGATTTCAAAGAAGAATTTTATATGTATGTGCACATTATCGCTTTGACGAACTTCGTGTCAGATAAGTGCTTACAATATTACAATCTTACTGATTCTTTTGTGCGGAATGAAGTATTCAGCCCATCGCAACTTGCAGAGTTTAGTGAAGTGTGCAAAATTCCATAAGGGGGCATTTACACCGAACCTCGTAAATCTAACTGCATTGAGTTTCTTGCTAGTATCACTAGGGGTGAAACTGAAGGAAATATGCCCTAGAGGCAATAATAAAGTTATTACTTATTTCCTTATTTCATGATAAATGTTTATTATTCATGCTAGAATTGTATTAACCGGAAACTTAGTACATGTGTGAATACATATAGGGCTGGAATTCGAGCCGAGTCGAGCCATCTCGGCTCGACTCGCTAAAGACCATTTCATTAACGAGCTAGCTCGACTCGACTCGTTACTATAACGAGTTCAAATCCAAGATTGGTCGACTCGTATAACTCGCGAGCTGGCTCGTTTAGCTTGTTAAGCTCGTTAAGGATATGAATATAAAACCTTACAAATAAGATAAAAATGAACATTGTTTGTGAACATTGTACATGTTTAATATGTACATTTTACATTCACAAGTAATCATTTTTTTCATATTTTTAGCACAGCTGGGCCTTGTGTTGTGTGCCTAGGACGCACGGTGCTTATATGATCTCTTGTAACGAGCCTAACGAGTTACACGAGTACTCGTGAGATTGGCTCGTTTAACTTGGTCTATAAACGATCTTAAACTAAAGCTCGGCTCAACTCGTTATTCTTCGAGTTCGAGTTGATTCGAGCCGAGTCACAAGTTACTCGTTTAGCTCACGAGCTTCGAGCTTTTTTTCCAGCCTTAAATACATAGACAAAACAAAGTGTCCCTAGTATGCCTCTACTTGACTAGCTCGTTAATCAAAGATGGTTAAGTTTCCTAACCATAGACATGTGCTGTCATTTGATGAACGGGATCACATCATTAGGAGAATGATGTGATGGACATGACCCATCCGTTAGCTTAGCATTATGATCGTTTCATATTCATTGCTACTCCTTTCTTCATGACTTATACATGTTCCTCAGACTATGAGATTATGCAACTCCCGGATACCGGAAGAACACCTTGTGTTCTATCAAACGTCACAACGTAAATGGGTGATTATAAAGATGCTCTATAGGTGTCTCCGAAGGTGTTTGTTGGGTTGGCATAGATCAAGATAAGGATTTGTCACTCCGTGTTTCGGAGAGGTATCTCTAGGCCCTCTCAGTAATGCTCGTCACTATAAGCCTTGCAAGCAATGTGACTAATGAGTTAGTTGCGGGATGAAGTATTATGGAACGAGTAAAGAGACATGCCGGTAACGAGATTGAACTAGGTATGATGATACCGACGATTGAATCTCGGGCAAGTAACATACCGATGACAAAGGGAACAACATATGTTGTTATGCGGTTTGACCGATAAAGATCTTCGTAGAATATGTAGGAGACAATATGAGCATCCAGGTTCTGCAATTGGTTATTGACCGGAGATGTGTCTTTGTCATGTCTACATAGTTCTCGAACCCATAGGGTTCGCATGCTTAACGTTCGATGACTATATGTATTATGAGTTATGTGTTTTTGATGACCGAAGTTTGTTCGAAGTCCCGGATGAGATCACGTACATGACGAAGAAATGGTCGAGACATAAAGATTGATATATTGGACCATGTTATTCGGACATCGGAAGTGTTCCGGAAAGTTTCGGGTAAAACCGGAGCGCCGGAGGGGTTACCGGAACCCCCCGGGGGGACTAATGGGCCACCATGGGCCTTAGTGGAGAGAGAGGAGGGCAGATAGGGCAGGCCGTGCCCCCCCCCCTTGGAGTCTGAATTGGACAAGGGAAGGGGGAGGCGCCCCCCTTTCCTACTCCCTCTCCCTCTCCTTCCTTCCCCCTCTCTTCCTTGAAGGGTAATCCTACTAGGACTAGGAAGTCCTAGTAGGACTCCTCCTCTTTGGGCACGCCCCTAGGGCTGGCCGGCCTCCCCTTCCCTCCTTTATATACGGGGGCAGGGGGAACCCTAGAACACACAAGTTTCTCTTAACTTTGTGCGGTGTCCCCCTCCACAGTTACACACCTCAATCATACCATCGTAGTGCTTAGGCGAAGCCCTGCGTCGGTAACATCATCATCACCGTCGCCACGCCATCATGCTGATGGAACTCACCCTCGTCTTCAACTAGATCAAGAGCATGAGGGACGTCATCAAGCTGAACGTGTGCTGAACGCGGAGGTGTCGTACGTTCGGTACTTGATCGGTTGGATCGCGAAGAAGTTTGACTACATCAACCGCGTTATTGAAACGCTTCCACTTTTGGTCTACGAGGGTACGTGGACACACTCTCCCATCTCATTGATTTGCATCACCTAGATAGATATTGCATGATCGTATTTTTTTTTTCAAAATTACTGCGTTCCCCATCAAAAACTAGAGGCATAACACAAGCTCCTATAGGGAGTATTCATTTTCTTGCTTTGCATTATTTTTCTCTCTTCATAGGTAGAAGCATTAATGGTAAACATGACCATAGCCGCCTTTGCGCTCCTAATTTGAGAATTCTTAAAAGTGCAGTAATGTATGATAAACAATTTAACTTGGGGGCTATTGTTGCACGTTGGTTACATAATAATGCCTTAGATGGAGATTTCTTTGGTGGAATTTATGCCACTCATTTAGCTGATTATCTTGGGGTGCCGACAAAAGGAAATGATACCCACTTGCCACCTGCTTTCCTTGATTATGCTGCTACGAAACGTTTCCAATTTCTTGAAAGAGGCGACCTGTCATTCCAGTACAGACTAATCTTTGATAGATGACTTCTTACATATTATGCTTCCTGCTCCTACGTTATTTTTCTTTCACGGAAAATAAAGATATTTCATACTTAGGGAGGAGGCAGAGGAGTGTTCGTCCACGGGATAGACCTTGAAGTGCCTCGTGTTCGTCCATGGTGTACAGGATTCCCAAGGGCCTCTGTTAGCTCATCCTTCTCTCTATCGGGAATGAACGTCCCTTCTTGTGCTGCCTTGATTGCTTCCTCAAGCTTCATGACGGGTATTCCAAGTTGATCATTCATCCAAACACACTTCCCTGATTCTGGGTCCAAAGTTCCCCCAACCCGGAAGAACCAAGTCCTTGCCCGATCTGGCCAGTGCAATGTTGTTGGTTGGACCCCTTTAGGAAGTAGGTCTTGCTCAGCTTTGTCCCATGTAGGT
The DNA here is from genome assembly GCF_018294505.1 of Triticum aestivum. NCBI lineage: Eukaryota > Viridiplantae > Streptophyta > Magnoliopsida > Poales > Poaceae > Triticum > Triticum aestivum. Next base: position 582,129,423 of record NC_057807.1, on the reverse strand, counting down.
CGGGTTTTTTTGTAGCCACCTGACCCCGTAATATGGTGATACTTCTTCTTTGTAGCATTTTTCTTGTTTGTCAGTGACCTTTGCTTACCCTTCTCTGATTTCTTGTAGGCCACAAACTAGGGCCAGTGATCTCTTATCTTCTCATATTGACCGATGAATTCTGGAGTCTTGTCTTTCTCGACAAACTTTTTCTTCAAATCTTTCTTCCAGTTCTTGAATAGTTCTGCCATCTTCTTAAGAGCAAATGCCTTGACCTTTCGTTCTATAACGGGGTTATTCAGATCCTCCTCTGGGGGTAGGCTGAAATTTGTCATCAGCGAGTTCCAAAGATCATCTTTCAGACTATCCTGGACATAATAAACTCTAGGGTCCTTCTTTTTATTCCATTCTTGGATGCTGGTTGGGACGATGTCCCTAACAACAACTCTGCACTGATGTACAAATGTGTCCTTGGTCCGCTTGGGAGCAATCGGTTGGCCATCTCTAGCGACTCCTGTGATCGTGAACCTTTCATCCTGGCGCAACCATTTCTTCAGGCCTCGTCTCCTTACGGAAGTTTGGCTCGATCCGGAGGGATAAAAGAAGAAAGAAGTGTTAATATATGTACATACAAAACAATTAAGGCATCAAGTCAGTAGAGGCTTAATTAATATATAAATATACCTCACCGGACTTTGCAATAGTTAAGGCTCCCTCCTCCGTTCGGTCAACGGAGCCGTTATGATCTCCTTCCTCCTCCATTGGATCACCGGAGCCGTCATCCTCTCTTTCCCGACCATCGGTGTCGTTAAGAAATGACAAGGTGATATCAGCTCCGTCGCGAATTATATCCCCCAACAATTCTTCTTTTTCTAAGTCTCTGTCCATAGTTTCTATAAATATTACAAGATGGCAATAGATAAACATGAGAGATGGATTAGTGGCAAACATGGACTTAATCACAACAAGAAATCATATGCATTGAGCAATGGATTAGTGGCAAACATTATGCAAAGTTGACAAGTTTTATAACAGTCAGTTTCAGACGATCATCGAGGACTCCTCCCCCCTCATGTCTGATGAGTCGTCCTATCTTTCGAGAGAGGATACTTTGCGGACCTCCTCTCTCATGGTCGTCGAGCATACTTGCGGACCCCCCACCCCCCTCATGTCGAAGTTGTCCGGGATATATTGAATTCCCGAGAGAGTTAGGGGTGTTCAAACGCGGCACTACAGATATAGCTAGGTGAAGGGGGGTAACATCCGGGAATGTTTTCCCGAAGTTTGCATATTCGAACAGATGAACCGGAGGGGGGGGTTCTAGGTTCGCTATGCTAGCTGCTTGTGACAAACGAACATGGGGCATATTCGGATTTGTCATATTTTTCTGATCGATTTTCATATACAAATTATCAAATCAGGGGCACTTGCTCAAAATCTACATACATGAGCATCTACATACATGAAATTATACATCAATCCATCCATACAAACATATTCCCGCAACAATGTAATAAAAATTTAAGAAAAAAATGAACATATGAACATATGAAATTATACATCAATCCAGCCATATGAACATATGGACATTTTCAACACATGAACATACAAAAATTTTAAGAAAAAATAGGGCGCTAAGCAGCAGGGCAGGGGCCACGGCGGTAGCGCAAGCAGGGGCAGCGGCGGTGGGAGTACAGGGCAGGGGCGGCGGCGGTGGCAGGGCTGGGGTGGCAGCAGCGTTGGGGAAGGGGGTCGGAGCTCACTTTTGGGGGTGGCATCGGGGCAGGGAGCGGCGGCATCGGGGTAGGGGCGACGACAGCGACGGCAACGGCGACGGCGGGGCAGGGGCGCTGCAATGGCGTCAAGGCAGGGCGCGGCGAGGGGAGCAGGCCGGGAACAGTGTCGGGGCAGCCTGGCGGCGTTGTTGAGGAGACGAGAAGGAGAGAAACTACAGTGTTTGGAAAATTTTCTAAGTCCCCACTTATATAGTCACACCTTTGGTCCTAGTTGGTGGCTCAAACCGGGACCAAAGCTGTATTTCACCAGGTGAAAGGGCGGGAAGCCCAGGACATTGGTCCCGGTTGGTGACTCGAACTGGGACGAAAGGGGAGCATTGGTCCCGGTTTGAGCCACCAACCGGGACGAATGCCCCCCTTTCGTCCCGGTTCGAGCCACCAACCGGGACCAATTGCGTGGGCCTGGCATAGCCGCGGTGCGGTAGATGTTCAGTCCCACCTCGCCAAGCGAAGGGTGCTCGGACCTGTTTATAAGCCCCGACATGGGTGCAACAGCGAGCCCCTCTCTAAAGCAGCCTTGTGGGCCTAATGAACCTCTATCTTCTCTGTGGGGCCTACTTGCCCAGCGGGCCTGCGTCCTAGCCCAACTAGTAGTTGGGTTTCTAGTCGTATGCAGGCCATTGCATCCTAGTAGGCGGGCAATTTTTTTTTTGTTATTTTAGTTTGCTATTAAAGATTTTAACAAAAAACTTTATGAAAATTCTTTCTGCTATTAAAGTTTTTAACAAAAAAGACTTGATAATTTTAGTTGCATAAATTTTATATAATTTTAAGTTAATATTATTTTGAGAATAACTAGAGGTTTATAAAAGCTTTTGAGTTCATTCTTTTTGCTATTGAAAAATATTATAGTTTTGTTTTAGTTGATCATAACAAAATATTTTAATTGATTCTTTTTAGTTCATTCTTTTTAGTTAACGTTTTAGTTGATTCTTTTCAGTTCATTCTTTTTAGTTAATATTTTAGTTGATTCTTTTCTGTTCATTCTTTTTAACAAATAAGTACTTTGATAATTTTAGTTAATATTATTTTGATTCTTTTTAGTTGATTCTTGTTAGTTTATTCTTTTTAGTTAATGTTTTAGTTGATTCTTTTTAGTTCGTTCTTTTTAGTTAATATTTAGTTCATTCTTTTGAGTTCATTCTTTTTAACAAATAAATACTTTGATAATTTTAGTTAATATTATTTTGATTCTTTTTAGTTCATTCTTTTTAGTTAATGTTTTAGTTGATTCTTTTTAATTAATATTTTAGTTGATTCTTTTTAACAAATAAATACTTTGATAATTTTAGTTAATATTATTTTGATTCTTTTTGCTATTGAAGAATATTGTATACAATTGATTCTTTTTAGTTCATTCTTATTGCTATTAGAGTATTATAAAATGTTTTTCGTTTATTCTTTTTGCTATTAGTTCATTCTTTGAGCTAAATGACCCTAAAATAGAAAAGCACTACAAATGAACTCTAAAAAGGTTGAAAGTAGGCATGATATCATCATTTCACCCACATGGCATGTGCTAAAAAGCTGAGAGGGTCCTCCAAAAACTGATGCACTTCGTGTACAAAATGGACAATCTCTTTCGAAGTATCACGGTTTCGGACGAAAACTCATCTGTTACAAAGGGAATTTTTTTGAACTTATTTCAACTCCATACTTTTTGTGTGTCCAACATGCACCATTCAAAGCCACATCATCAATTTTCAACCATTTCTGACTTCATCCGGTATTTTTCATGCATTTACTAATTTTTTAGCTAAATGACCCTGAAATTGAAAAGTACTACAAATGGACTATAAAAGGGTTGAAAGTTGGCACGGTATCATCATTTTGACCCACATAGCATGTGCTAAAAAGTTGAGAGGGTTACGACAAAAACTGGATGCATTTTGTGTACAAAATGGACAATCTCTTTCGAAGTATCAGGGTTTCAGACGAAAATTCATCTACTACAAAGGGATTTCATTTTTTTCTTCACATAATCAAAGCCGTCATCAGAATAGTTGTGTATATATGTTGTCATCAACTACCAAAAAGGGGGAGATTGAAAGTGCAATCATGCCCTTAATCGTATTTTGATGTTGATGACAACAAGTATGTTGGGACTAATCATGTGTATCAAGTATATCTCAGGATTATGTCTCAAAGGCCGTGTGTGGATTATGACTAGGGACAAATGCATATAACTCAAGATTGGAGATACAAGACATTAGCCTTGGCTTTGTTTACAGTTTGTTCTTGAGTATAGGGATCCCGCACTATTAAGAGGGGATCGTTGGATCTAGTGAAAGACTTGCCCAAAGCCCACAACTCCTGTTGTTCTCTCCGGTCGTCCGGTACTCTATGGACGTCCGGTCCCGCTCAGTTGTCCGGACATCCGGCTCTCTCCGGTCGTCCGGTGTTCCCCTTACAGAAAGTTATTTACGGATTTTCGAAACACTCCGTACGTCCGATCTCCGGACGGACGGCACGTCTCGGACGTCCGGTATTTCCACCATAGAACCATATTTACGGATTTCCGGGCCTCTCCGGACGTCCGGGCTTCGGACGACCGACACGTCTCGGACGTCCGTGTGCAGTGCATAGATTCGTGGCTTATTTTTTCCCAGCGGCCGGACGACTGATAACTGTTGGACGTCCGGACATACTTGTGCCACCGGACATCCAGGGCTATCCGGACGTCCGAACCCTCCTATGCACTTAAGTGGCTCAAAGGGAGAATAGGGTCTTGAGCTTTTCCCCTTCTTTGCACCAAAGGAATTCGTGATTTGAGCAAGTCTTGAGCTTTTCCCCATCGTTCTTGTTACTCTTGGAGGTTGGAGACTCCTAGGCGGTAGGAGTCTTTCGAAGAGGAATCGACCTTTGTGATTACCCCCGGAAAAGTTTGTAAGGGTTTGGAGACCACCCCAAGATCTACCACTAGTGGTTGAGAAACGCCTTCGTGGTGTTGTCTCAAAGGGAGAATAGGGTGCACCTTCGTGACGTTGGTGTGCCTTCGTGGTAACATCCACCTCTCTAATAGTCACATAGCTTCCCTCCAAGGAATAACATCGGCATACATCTTCGTCTCCCGAAGTTGCGATTATTCCTAACCCTAACTCCCTACTTGTGGTTACTTGCCTCTTTGCACTTACTTATATCATATTGCGCTTGCTTCTTTTCATACTCGTGTTACTTGCTTAGCACCTAGTACTACTCTTGCAATTGTTAGGCTCACTCTCATATTCCGCATTATTGCCTAAAATTGATTAGTAATAATTAAAATTTGTAATTGTACCTATTCACCCCCCCTCTATGTCCATCTCGATCCTTTTCAATTGGTATCAGAGCCTCGTGCTCTATTCTTGTGGCTTAACCGCCCTAGAGCGAGATGAACCCTGATGGGACTCCCCTTGTTGTAGATCCGAAGGATAAAGGCGAGGCTTATTCTGAAGTCAAGTCCTTTACTTCTGAAGATCTGGAACGGGCCCTTGCTAAGCAAAAGGAGGAGCATGATGCTTCTCTTGAGGCCTTGGTCCAAATGAGATTAGCCACGTTGTCCACGGTGCTTGCACCACTTTCGGGTTGTGCGACCTCGAGGCCAACTGTGACTACTCCATCACTTGGTCAACAACCTCCTAGCAATGTTCACTCTGGTGTTCCTTGGCTTTATGCAAGACCCCAGGTTGAGAAACCGAGATATAATCCTCAAGGCAAACCTCCTTTACTTAGTGCCACTTCCGATTTTGCCTTGTGGAGAGTTGCTATTCAGGATCATCTTCGACATGGAAACAATGAGATGCTGGAGATCATGGAGTATGGTTATCATGTGGTTGATCCAAAGAACCCTACACCAAGAGAAATCTATGACAAGAATCTCAATGACACTGCAATCATGTGTATAAGGAGAGGTATGGATGACAAGCAAAGGAGACCGTTCATACACATCACAAGTGCCAAGGAACTATGGGAAAGTATTATAAGATCCAAGACTGGCACCTCTACCCTCCGGAGTGCTCAATATGAAATTGCCAAGGGGCAATTACAAAACTTTTGTATGGAGAAAGGTGAAACCCCCAATCAACTCCTTGAGCGTCTCATGACCCTCACTGCCGACATTGAGTCGTGTGAGTGTGACAAGACATAAGATGGATTCAACATGACTAAGCGATTCCTTGTGGATAAGTTTCTTCATGCTCTTGCCCCATATCACCATCAAATGCTGTGGGACATAAGACAACACCATGCCTTCAAGGAAATGACTACAGATGACCTCATATCCACCTTCCAACTATTTGAATTGTCAAAGGCTAATGCCACAAAACATCTTGCCATGCATGGTACCCCATCATCAAAGATCAATCTTGCATTGAAGGCCAAGCATGTATGTGAAGATGAGGGAAGTGAAGAGGAAGAAGAATATGATGATGATGATGAGATTGAATCCGATGAGGGCCTCATATGAAGACATGGCTCTCTTTGTCAAGAAGTTTAGCGCGGGAAAATTCAAGGGAAGATTTCAAAAGAAGAAGGTAAGAAAATGCTACAACTGTGAAGAAACCAACCACTTCTCCAACGAGTGCCCTTATGAGAAGAGAGAGGATAAACCAAAGTTTCCCAAGACCTTTCCCAAGAAGAAGTTGCCAAATCCTTTGAACTCCAAGCTCAAGAAGAGAGATGGGAAAGCAATGGTTGCTCAAGAAGAATCCGATCCGGATGATGTTAGTGGTGTTGCCGGAGTTGCTCAAGACTCTCAAAACACTTTGAGGTTAGTAAACAAGAGTGGTGATGTGGTCACCTACAACTACATGAAAGACTACAAGGGAAACGCTCACAAGTGCCTAATGGCAAAATCCGTGGTAGAAGATGGAGAGGACCAAAGTTCTCCTGACAAGGTCAAGGTAACTCCACGATTAAATCCCCCTCTTTTCACTCCTTCTACTCCTAGTGATGAGTATCTTGATGCGGAGGATAGTTATGAGGATGATGATCTAGATGATCCTATGCTTGCTAAACTTAATAAGTTCATGTGCTCCCTCAAAGGAAAGAAGCTCACTATGTTTCGTATGCTTATGGAGATGGTGAGTAAGCACACCATCACCATTAAGGAACTCGAAACCCTCGTCACCGAGGAAAAGGAAAAATGTGAAATCCTTGAGTGGAAAGTCCAATATGAGGAAGCACGAAATGATGAACTATGCTTAAAAATTGGTGCAAATATTGATGTTCATACTAAAGATCTTGCCTCCTTGAAAAAGGCTATTGACTCTTGTGAAGAGTTGATGAATGATAAAAGTAAGCTTGTGAAGTCTCATGCTTCTCTCTCTAAGGATTGTGAGCTTCTATCTGTGTCCCTCAAGACTAACAAAGAAGAGCTCACCCTTCTTACAAAGAGTTTTGAGACGCTCAAACTTACTTATCTTGAAACTCTAGCTAAGGCTTACTCGTCTCCTATTATCAATGTTGATGCTTGTTCTACTAACTCTAGTAGTGATCTAGCATCTATTCTTGAGGAGAATCGTTTTCTCAAGGCTCAAATCGAGAAAGGGCTCATGACATGTGCTCAAGGGCAAAAGAACCTTAATGAGGTGTTGAGCCAATACAATGAAGTGTTTGCCAAAGAGGGACTCGGGTTTGACCCAAGCACAAGCAAGAAGAAGACGTCCTCTCAAAAGTGCACAACCCCTCTAAAAGAAACATTTGTACGAGAAGGGCACAAGGAGAAAGGTAAGGTTGTTAGTGGGAAGGCCACAAGGGGCATGCCCACTCTCAACAAGCCAAAAGAGTTCATGCCTCCATCCTATGTACTTCGTAAGACTAAGGATGGAGAAGTTTATGCAAAGTTTGTTGGTCCTCGAAATGCATTTCCGATTTTATGCTATTTGGGTCCCTAAGACCCTTGTGACTAACTTGAGAGGTCCCATTGCAAAATGGGTGCCTCTAACCAAGTAATAATTGTGTGTAGGTTGCCTTCTCCGGTGGAGTAAAATGGGTGATTGATAGTGGATGTACCAATCATATGACCGGAGATAGCAAATTGCTCTACGAATTCATGGAAGCTATTCAACCATTTATGAGCATTATGTTTGGTGGAGGATCAAAAGGACAGGTACTTGGGTTGGGGAAGGTGGCTATCACAAATGACATGTCTCTTGCAAATGTCATGCTTGTCCAATCCCTTAAATACCATTTACTTTCTGTTCGCCAATTGGCTTCTGTTGGTTATGATACACTTTTGGACTAACGGATGTGAAAGTCTTTAAGAGAGATACTCTCGAAGTGGCCTTTGTTGGAGAGTTGGATGGCAACCTTTACACGGTTGATTTCTCGAAAGAGAGCACATTCCATGCAACTTGTCTAATGGCCAAGGCCGACAAGGGGTGGCTATGGCATCGCCGGCTAGCCCATGTCGGCATGAGAAATCTTCAAGATCTCTTAAAGGGGAATCACATCCTTGGACTAACCAATGTCTCTTTTGAGAAAGATCGTGTGTGTAGTGCATGCATAGCCGGGAAGCAACATCAATCAAAGCACCCACCCAAGAATATTGTGTCTACTTCAAGGCCCTTGGAGCTCCTTCATGTGGATCTTTTTGGGCCTCCTTCATGGGATAGTCTTGGTGGGAAAAAGTATGGACTTGTCATTGTTGATGATTACTCAAGATATACATGGGTGTTTTTCCTCAAGTCCAAGGACGAGACGAAGATCACCTTCATTGATTTTGCCAAGCAAGCACAACGCAAGTTTGACAAAGAAATCTTGGCAATAAGAAGTGACAATGGCTCTGAGTTCAAGAACTATACCTTGGAAGAATTCCTTAGTGATGAAGGGATTGAGCATCAATATTCAGCTCCATACACTCCTCAGCAAAATGGTGTAGCCGAAAGGAAGAACCGTACACTTGTGGAGATGGCAAGGTCCATGTTGGATGAATACAAGTCACCACATAGTTTTTGGGCCGAAGCTGTCAACACTGCATGCCATGCATCAAACCGGCTCTTCCTCGCACTATATTGGAAAAGACTCCATATGAGCTCCTAACTGGGAACAAGCCAAATGTCAAGTACTTTCGTGTATTTGGGTGCAAATGTTTCATCCTCAACAAAAGAGAACGGTTAGGAAAATTTCAATCCAAAACAATTGAGGGCATATTTGTTGGCTATGGATCAAACTCTCACGCCTATAGAGTCTACAACAAATCCAATGGATGTGTTGTAGAAACTTGTGACGTGGTGTTTGATGAATTTAATGGCTCCCATGGGGAGCAAGTTGATCTAAGTGATGTAGGTGAAGAAGATTCCTCTCAAGATATTTTGACCATGGGTGTTGGTGCACTTCTTCCAATGGAACAAGAACCTCATGATGATGAAGAAGAAGATGGAAGTTCACACATCATCAAACTACTTCAACACCCATACCACCACAAACTCCTATTGTTCAACCGATGCCCTTAGTCCAAGTACAAGAAGATGATCAAGTTCCTCTTCATGATAATCTTCAAGAACAAGATCATCATCAAGGGCAAGAACAAGAAAGTCCAATCATTGATGATGAACCTCAACAAATGCAATATGAACAAGAAGATCTTCCTCCACACATTAATGATCCATATGTTGAGGACGTGGATGATGGACATGAAGTTGAACCTCGAGAAACTCTAACCTCCATCATGCCTCGAGTGGCTGGTCGTGTTAATGTTGACAAAATTCTCACCGGCATATCGGAAGGTAGAGTCACTCGTAAATAATTGACTAACTTTTGTGCTCACTTCTCGTTTGTGTCTAGTGTTGAACCTCTCAAGGTACAAGATGCATTGATGGACAATGATTGGCTTGTTGCTATGCAAGAAGAGTTGAACAGTTTTGAATGCAACCAAGTGTGGTCATTAGTCAAGAGGCCAACTACGGAACACAATGTCATTGGAACAAAATGGATTTTCAAGAACAAGCAAGATGAGAATGGTATAATCATCCGCAACAAGGCAATGTTAGTGGCTCAAGGGTACTCACAAGTTGAAGGTTTGGACTTTGGTGAGACCTTTGCCCCCGTTGCCCGTCTTGAATCCATTCGCATCTTACTTGCTTATGCTGCTTTCAATGGTTTACATTACATCAAATGGATGTGAAGAGTGCTTTCCTTAACGGTCCTCTACAAGAAGAAGTATATGTGTCACAACCACCTGGGTTCGTTGATCCCGATCACAAAGACTATGTGTATAAACTTCATAAGGCTTTGTATGGCCTCAAACAAGCACCTCGTGCTTGGTATGATCATCTTAAGAAGTTTTTACTCGATGATGGTTTTGTGAGAGGGGTGATCGATCCCACTCTTTTTACTAAGAGGGACAAGGGTGATTTGATCTTATGCCAAATCTATGTAGATGATATCATTTTTGGTTCTCCTAACATTCATTTGTGCAAGAAGTTTGCGGACTCCAATGACCAAGAATTTTGAAATGTCACTCAATGCGGATTTGAAGTTCTTTCTCGGATTTCAAATTCAACAATTTCAAGAAGGAATTTTCTTGTCTCAAGCAAAATACCTCAAGGATATCCTAGAGAAGTTTGGCATGACTGATGCTAGTCCATGTAAGACACCCATGCCAACCAAAATTGTACTCACTAAAGACACCAATGGTATCCCTTTCGACCCATCTAAATACCGCTCTATGATTGGTTCATTGCTTTATCTTTGTGCATCTAGACCAGACATCATGTTTAGTGTATGCATGTGTGCTAGATTTCAAGCTTCACCTAGGGAAAGTCATCATAAGGCGGTTAAGCATATGCTTAGATACCTTGTTCACACCCCAAAGTTGGGTCTATGGTACCCCAAGGATGCTAAGTTTGATCTCACTGGGTATACGGATGCGGATTGGGCTGGAGACAAAGTGGATCGTAAGTCCACCTCCGGTGCATGTCAATTTCTTGGTTGCTCCTTGGTAAGTTGGTCCTCGAAGAAACAAAATTGTATTGCCCTCTCTACCGCAGAAGCTGAATACATTGCAGCCGATAGTTGTGCAACTCAATTACTATGGATGATACAAACCTTGAAGGATTATGGTATCACTTATAGACATGTGCCTCTCCTATGTGATAATGAAAGTGCCATCAATATTGCTGAGAACCCCAAGGATCATCTCTGCACCAAGCACATTGATATTAGGTATCACTTCTTGAGAGATCATGTGGAAAAGGGTGATATTCACATCGATCATGTTGGTGCAGATTTGCAACTTGCAGATATTTTCACCAAACCATTGGATGAAGCAAGGTTTTGTCGACTTAGGCGTGAACTTGGTATCTTGGAGCTTGACAACATTATGTGAAATCTAGTACCCATGCATGCATTTTCATAATGTTTTGTCTTGATGTAGGCATATATTTAGGGGGAGACATTCAATTCATGAATATGCTCACCCTGCATAATGCATAAAAAGAACAAACACTCTCAAAGTTATCATGGTTCTCGGACTATGTGCTTTCCATGATGGAGTAGTGATTCTGCACTCAAAGTTCCAATCTTTCCGTGCCATGTCACGTATACTCATACATGGTGGCAGTATCCACCACTCTTGTCATTAGAACAATATATGAGCGGCATATGTTTTATTATTGCTGGCATAGGATACTCATTGCTTAATAGAAATTCTCACTACATAAGGCCATCATAATCTCCTCACAATTGCACCCTACTCCTCTCAAATGTTCTTATATGCGTCCGGATGTCCCTTGTGTGCCGGACGTCCGTAAAAAGCTTTCTATTGAGCTCAGCCCGGTCGTCCGGCCCGTCCGGACGTCCGTTCATTTTTCCCTGGTCCAGGCACCGGACGACCGTGGATTCCCGGTCGTCCGAACGTTTCTCCGACACGGGACGTCCGTCGCACTCCGGTCGTCCGTAACAAGCTTTCTGTTGACCTCCGTCCGGTCATCCGGCCCATCCGGACGTCCGTTCATTTTTTCCTGGCCCAGGCTCCGGACGTCCGTGGACCTCTGGTCGTCCGAACGATTTCTCAGGCACCTATATGTAGCGCGGGGTAGGTTTTCGGGTCAGTTACCCTAATCCACTCGCTCCCTCTTCTCTGTTCCCCACCGCCGCCGCTCCTGTTCCTCGTCTCCTCGCAGCGGCCACTCGCCACCCGTGCCCCTCACCGGGGCCGCTCACTACTCAGGGTCCTCGCCGTGGTCCCACCACTCGTTGTGGCCGTTCGGGTCGCCTCTGTCCCCGCTCAACCTCCGGTCGCCATCGTCACACCACGCGTCGTAGCCACTCGGCCGTTCACTGATTCGCTCCAGTCGTCGTCTCCCTCCGCGTTCCTCACTCAAAGGTCGTGATGCCCAAGACCAAGCACTCCGCACACTAGCAAGTCACGGGTGGGCCGTCTCGCACGTCTCGTCATGGTGGCTCTGATGACTCCCAGGAGCGGGCTCATCCTCGGAAGCGTGTCGCCCATCCACACAGCTCTTCTAGCAACTCATCCTCGGAGGGGTCCGACTATGAGGATGAAATGGATGATTTGGAGCAGCCCGCGTTTGTGGCTGTTCGCACCTCCGCACCCAAGCCGGGAACTCGTCGGCCCACCTTCCAGCCTCCTCCTCCTCCGGTCCAACCTCACGGTGATACTCGTCATATCTCACTTGAACCTCCTCTAGCACACGACCGTCACGTTAAGCGGTTCAACATGGTTCCCACTGCCTCCTATCTTAAGTTGCATCGTGATGTTGATCAATTCACGGTTGCTCGTGACTCTAGGGACCCTCGTTTTCGCACTAATGTCCAAGCTGACATTTTTACCACTATCATCATTCCTAAGGGTCTCTCTGTGCATTTGTGGATTTATTTAGAACATATTAGTACTCATCTGGAAAAATATTCCGGGGCTATTGAGCTCATTGAGTCCTCCAATCTTGCTGCCCCATTTACATTTCAACATGACTTTAACCAAGCCGCCATTCATCAATTTTATGCCACATGCTTTTTTGGTCCAAATAACACTGTTACTTGGATGAACGCCGACACAAAGCTCTCGGCATCCTACTCTCAATTTGTTACTGCCCTCGGTTTTCCTGACACCGGGTTCAAAATTCACAATGATGACCCCAACCATAGACCCAAGGGCCCTGATGCATGTGCTGATCCTATCAAACCCCTATCCCAACTGACTGGTGATGAGAAACATAAGGGTTTTAACCAAGTTTCCATTTGGCGTGCTCCTTTCTTCATTATCTATCAATGTTCCATTCGCACCATTTATCCTAAGATGGGTGACAAGGGGTCCTGCAGTAGCTACTGCATCGATCTCATGCATCGCCTCTATGCGGCTCCGAAAGGGAAGATAAATGTGCCTCATTTTCTATGGCATGAGATTCACCTCGCTTCCTTTTAGCACAAGCGGGCCTTTCCTCATGCTCCCTTTCTTCAGGCCTTCATCGAGTGTGTGGCTTTGTTTCCTATTGCTCGCACTCATTTGCATGAGCGATGGGTCATTCCCCCACACATGGCCGATAACTATGTTCCCAAGGACTCCTCCTCTTCTGCTCATCCGCGCCGCACTGCTGGTAGCATCCCTTGTTCTGCTACCTTCGGATATGCACCCTTTGGTCGCATTGCTCGCTTTCTGGGGAAGGCCCACTCTGCCTTGATGAAGGCTATTTCGTTTAACTGCTCCCAAAACCACGTTGTTGTCACGCGCCTTATCACCTCCAAGAATTCTCTGAAGACTCGTCTGAGAGACTCCGGAGTATTCGATGTGAGTGATGATGACGATTTCCTGATGAGCCACCTTCTAATTTTGGTTTTCCCTCGGTCCTGAGTTGGCTGACTTCTTTGACGAGGCTGGTGGCATGGTGCACATGATGAGGATGATGATGATGCTCTCTGATGCTGTTATGACCTCTTTTGGGTATTTGATGCCAAGGGGGAGTAGGCACTGTGCACTATGATATTAGCTTGTTAGCTTGTAATCGAACTCATTGCTATGATTGTTGATTAGCTTGTATCGAACTTATGTTATGAGATTGTAGAAACTGATGTTCTATGCTATGAGTGTTCTATGCTATGAGTGATGAACTATATGGAGCTTATTGTCTTGATTATCTTGTGTGTGAGGTTTGGTTGTGTTTGGTATCATATTGAGGGGGGGCTCTCCTCATGTTTATTCTCTATGGTATCATATGAGGGCGAGCTCACTCCTTGCTTTTTATTATTATTGAGCTTCACAACAAATCCTTTCGGTTCCTATTTTTATGTGTGTGCATATATGTTGTCATCAACTACCAAAAAGGGGGAGATTGAAAGTGCAATCATGCCCTTAATCGTATTTTGATGTTGATGACAACATGTATGTTGGGACTAATCATGTTTATCAAGTATATCTCAGGATTATGTCTCAAAGGCCGTGTGTGGATCATGACTAGGGACAAATGCATATAACTCAAGATTGGAGATACAAGACATTAGCCTTGGCTTTGTTTACGGTTTGTTCTTGAGTATAGGGATCCCGCACTATTAAGAGGGGATCGTTGGATCTAGTGAAAGACTTGCTCAAACCCACAACTCCTGTTTTCTCTCCGGTCGTCCGGTACTCTACGGACGTCCGGTCCCTCTCAGCTGTCCGGACGTCCGGCTCTCTCCGGTCGTCCGGTGTTCCTTACAGAAATATTTGGATTTCGAACACTTCGGACGTCCGACCTCCGGACGCCGGCACGTCTCGGACGTCCGGTATTTCCACCACAGAACATATTTACGGATTTCCGGCCTCTCCGGACGTCCGGGCTCGACGACCGCACGTCTCGGACGTCCGTGTGCTGTGCTTCGTGGCTTATTGTTCCCAGCGGCCGGACGACGATAACTGTCGGACGTCCGGATATTTGTGCCACCGGACGTCCGGGTTGTCCGGACGTCGACCTCCTGTGCACTTAAGTGGCTCAAACGGTCACTTTTTCCACACCCACTATATATAGCTTCTCCCTTCCACGGGATAAGGTTGACCATTCACTTTGAGCTTGCCAAGAACACTTTTCACTCTCTCTCTCAATGCTCACACACTAAATCCCAGATCCCGGCTTTATTCTTGAGAGTTTCGAAGAGTTGTTCCAATCAAAAGAAAGATCTTCTTCCTCCCCTTCTTGTGACCAAAGCAAATCGAAGTTTGAGCAAGTCTTGAGTCTTTCCCCTCGGATCTTGTTACTCTTGGAGGTTGGAGACTCCTAGGCGGTAGGAGTCATTTGGTGAGGAATCAACGATTGTGATTACCCCCGAAAAGTTTGTGAGGGTTTGGAGACCACCCCAAGGTCTACCACTAGTGGTTGAGAAACGCCTTCGTGGTGTTGTCTCAAAGGGAGAATAGGGTGAGCCTTCGTGGTAACATCCGCCCCTCTAACGGTGACTAGCTTCCCTCCAAGGAAGTGAACATCGGCATACATCCTCATCTCCCGGAGTTGCGGTTATTCCTAACCCTAACTCTATACTTGTGGTTAATTGTTGTGATTGCACTTACTTACATCTTATTGTGCTTGCTCAGTTATATGCTTGTGTTACTTGCTTAGTACTTAGTACTACTTGCAATTGTTAGGCTCACCTTCATATTCCGCATTATTGCCTAAAATTGCTTAGTAATAATTAAAATTTGTAATTGTACCTATTCACCCCCCTCTAGGTCCATCTCGATCCTTTCAATTGGTATCAGAGCCTCGTGCTCTATTCTTGTGGCTTAACCGCCCTAGAGCGAGATGAACCCGGATGGGACTCCCCTGGTTGTAGATCCGTAAGGATAAAGGCGAGGCTTCCTCTGAAGTCAAGTCCTTTACGTCGGAGGATCTAGAACGGGCCCTTGCTAAGCAAAAAGAGGAGCATGATGCTTCTCTTGAGGCCTTGGTCCAAATGAGATTAGCCACGTTGTCCACGGTGCTTGCACCACTCTCGGGTGGTGCTGCTTCGAGGCCAACTGTGCCTACTCCATCACTTGGTCAACAACCTCCTAGCAATGAACACGCCAGTGTTCCTTGGCTTTATGCAAGACCTCAGGTTGAGAAACCAAGATATAACCCTCAAGGCAAACCTCCTTTACTTAGTGCCACTTCCGATTTTGCCTTGTGGAGAGTTGCTATGCAGGATCATCTTCGACATGGAAACAATGAGATGCTGGAGATCTTGGAGTATGGTTATCATGTGGTTGATCCAAAGAACCCTACACCAAGAGAAATTATGACAAGAATCTCAATGACACTGCAATCATGTGTATAAGGAGAGGTATGGATGAAAAGCAAAGGAGACCGTTCATACACATCACAAGTGCCAAGGAACTATGGGAAAGTATTATAAGATCCAAGACTGGCACCTCTACCCTCCGGAGTGCTCAATATGAAATTGCCAAGGGGCAATTGCAAAACTTTTGTATGGAGAAAGGTGAAACCCCAATCAACTCCTTGAGCGTCTCATGACTCTCACTGCTGACATTGAGTCGTGTGAGTGTGACAAGACACAAGATGGATTCAACATGACTAAGCGATTCCTTGTGGATAAGTTGCTTCATGCTCTTGCCCCATATCACCATCAAATGGTGTGGGACATAAGACAACACCATGCCTTCAAGGAAACGACTACAGATGACATCATATCCACCTTTCAACTATTTGAAGAATCAAAGGCTAATGCCACAAAACATCTTGCCATGCATGGTACCCCATCATCAAAGATCAATCTTGCATTGAAGGCCAAGCATGTATGTGAAGATGAGCAAAGTGAAGAAGAAGAAGAAGATGATGATGATGAAGATGGTGATGAGATTGAATCCGATGAGGGCCCTTCATATGAAGACATGGCTCTCTTTGTCAAGAAGTTTAGCGCGGGAAAATTCAAGGGAAGATTTCAAAAGAAGAAAGTAAGAAAATGCTACAACTATGAAGAAACCAACCACTTCTCCAATGAGTGCCCTTATGAGAAGAGAGAGGATAAACCAAGGTTTCCCAAGACCTTTCCCAAGAAGAAGTTGCCAAATCCTTTGAACTCCAAGCTCAAGAAGAGAGATGGGAAAGCAATGGTTGCTCAAGAAGAATCCGATCCGGATGATGTTAGTGGTGTTGCCGGAGTTGCTCAAGATTCTCAAAACACTTGAGGCTAGTCAACAAGAGTGGTGATGTTGTCACCTACAACTACATGAAGGACTACAAGGGCAACGCTCACAAGTGCCTCATGGCAAAGGCCGTGGTAGAAGATGGAGAGGACCAAACTCTCCTGACAAGGTCAAGGTAACCCCACGATCAAACCCTCCTCTTTTCACTCCTCCTACTCCTAGTGATGAGTATCTTGATGCGGAGGATAGTTATGAGGATGATGATCTAGATGATCCTATGCTTGCTAAACTTAATAAGTTCATGTGCTCCCTCAAAGGAAAGAAGCTCACTATGTTTCGTATGCTTATGGAGATGGTGAGTAAGCACACCATCACCATTAAGGAACTCGAAACCCTCGTCACCGAGGAAAAGGAAAAATGTGAAATCCTTGAGCGGAAAGTCCAATATGAGGAAGCACGAAATGATGAACTATGCTTAAAAATTGGTGCAAATATTGATGTTCATACTAAAGATCTTGCCTCCTTGAAAAAGGCTATTGACTCTTGTGAAGAGTTGATGAATGATAAAAGTAAGCTTGTGAAGTCTCATGCTTCTCTCTCTAAGGATTGTGAGCTTCTATCCGTGTCCCTCAAGACTAAGGAAGAAGAGCTCACCCTTCTTACAAAGAGTTTTGAGACGCTCAAACTTACTTATCTTGAAACTCTAGCTAAGGCTTACTCGTCTCCTATTATCAATGTTGATGCTTGTTCTACTAACTCTAGTAGTGATCTAGCATCTATTCTTGAGGAGAATCGTTTTCTCAAGGCTCAAATCGAGAAAGGGCTCATGACATGTGCTCAAGGGCAAAAGAACCTTAATGAGGTGTTGAGCCAACACAATGAAGTGTTTGCCAAAGAGGGACTCGGGTTTGACCCAAGCACAAGCAAGAAGAAGACGTCCTCTCAAAGTGCACACCCCTCTAAAGAA
This sequence comes from Triticum aestivum, assembly GCF_018294505.1. NCBI lineage: Eukaryota > Viridiplantae > Streptophyta > Magnoliopsida > Poales > Poaceae > Triticum > Triticum aestivum. Next base: position 582,111,629 of record NC_057807.1, on the reverse strand, counting down.
ACATTTGTACGAGAAGGGCACAAGGAGAAAGGTAAGGTTGTTAGTGGGAAGGCCACAAGGGGCATGCCCACTCTCAACAAGCCAAAAGAGTTCATGCCTCCATCCTATGTACTTCGTAAGACTAAGGATGGAGAAGTTTATGCAAAATTTGTTGGTCCTCGAAATGCATTTCCGATTTTATGCTATTTGGGTCCCTAAGACCCTTGTGACTAACTTGAGAGGTCCCATTGCAAAATGGGTGCCTCTAACCAAGTAATAATTGTGTGTAGGTTGCCTTCTCCGGTGGAGTAAAATGGGTGATTGATAGTGGATGTACCAATCATATGACCGGAGATAGCAAATTGCTCTACGATTTCATGGAAGCTATTCAACCATTTATGAGCATTATGTTTGGTGGAGGATCAAAAGGACAGGTACTTGGGTTGGGGAAGGTGGCTATCACAAATGACATGTCTCTTGCAAATGTCATGCTTGTCCAATCCCTTAAATACCATTTGCTTTCTGTTCGCCAATTGGCTTCTGTTGGTTATGATACACTTTTGGACTAACGGATGTGAAAGTCTTTAAGAGAGATACTCTCGAAGTGGCCTTTGTTGGAGAGTTGGATGGCAACCTTTACACGGTTGATTTCTCGAAAGAGAGCACATTCCATGCAACTTGTCTAATGGCCAAGGCCGACAAGGGGTGGCTATGGCATCGCCGGCTAGCCCATGTCGGCATGAGAAATCTTCAAGATCTCTTAAAGGGAATCACATCCTTGGACTAACCAATGTCTCTTTTGAGAAAGATCGTGTGTGTAGTGCATGCATAGCCGGGAAGCAACATCAATCAAAGCACCCACCCAAGAATATTGTGTCTACTTCAAGGCCCTTGGAGCTCCTTCATGTGGATCTTTTGGGCCTCCTTCATGGGATAGTCTTGGTGGGAAAAAGTATGGACTTGTCATTGTTGATGATTACTCAAGATATACATGGGTGTTTTTCCTCAAGTCCAAGGACGAGACGAAGATCACCTTCATTGATTTTGCCAAGCAAGCACAACGCAAGTTTGACAAAGAAATCTTGGCAATAAGAAGTGACAATGGCTCTGAGTTCAAGAACTATACCTTGGAAGAATTCCTTAGTGATGAAGGGATTGAGCATCAATATTCAGCTCCATACACTCCTCAGCAAAATGGTGTAGCCGAAAGGAAGAACCGCACACTTGTGGAGATGGCAAGGTCCATGTTGGATGAATACAAGTCACCACATAGTTTTTGGGCCGAAGCTGTCAACACTGCATGCCATGCATCAAACCGGCTCTTCCTCCGCACTATATTGGAAAAGACTCCATATGAGCTCCTAACTGGGAACAAGCCAAATGTCAAGTACTTTCGTGTATTTGGGTGCAAATGTTTCATCCTCAACAAAAGAGAACGGTTAGGAAAATTTCAATCCAAAACAATTGAGGGCATATTTGTTGGCTATGGATCAAACTCTCACGCCTATAGAGTCTACAACAAATCCAATGGATGTGTTGTAGAAACTTGTGACGTGGTGTTTGATGAATTTAATGGCTCCCATGGGGAGCAAGTTGATCTAAGTGATGTAGGTGAAGAAGATTCTTCTCAAGACATTTTGACCATGGGTGTTGGTGCACTTCTTCCTATGGAACAAGAACCTCATGATGATGAAGAAGAAGATGGAAGTCTCACACATCATCAAACTACTTCAACATCCATACCACCACAAGCTCCTATTGTTCAACCGATACCCTTAGCCCAAGTTGAAGAAGATGATCAAGTTCCTCTTCATGATAATCTTCAAGAACAAGAACAAGAAATCCAATCATTGATGATGAACCTCAACAAATGCAATATGAACAAGAAGATCTTCCTCCACACATTAATGATCCATATGTTGAGGATGTGGATGATGGACATGAAGTTGAACCTCGTGAAACCCTTACCTCCATCATGCCACGAGTGGCCGGTCGTGTTGATGTTGACAAAATTCTCACCGGCATATCGGAAGGTAGAGTCACTCGTAAACATTGACAAACTTTTGTGCTCACTTCTCGTTTGTGTCTAGTGTTTGAGCCTCTCAAGGTACAAGATGCATTGATGGACAACGATTGGCTCGTTGCTATGCAAGAAGAGTTGAACAGTTTTGAACGCAACCAAGTGTGGTCATTAGTCAAGAGGCCACCTACGGAAGCACAATGTCATTGGAACAAAATGGATTTTCAAGAACAAGCAAGATGAGAATGGTGTAATCATCCGCAACAAGGCAAGGTTAGTGGCACAAGGGTACTCACAAGTTGAAGGTTTGGACTTTGGTGAGACCTTTGCCCCCGTTGCCCGTCTTGAATCCATTCGCATCTTACTTGCTTATGCTGCTTTCAATGGTTTTACATTACATCAAATGGATGTGAAGAGTGCTTTCCTTAACGGTCCTCTACAAGAAGAAGTATATGTGTCACAACCACCTGGGTTCGTTGATCCCGATCACAAAGACTATGTGTATAAACTTCATAAGGCTTTGTATGGCCTCAAACAAGCACCTCGTGCTTGGTATGATCATCTTAAGAAGTTTTTACTCGATGATGGTTTTGTGAGAGGGGTGATCGATCCCACTCTTTTTACTAAGAGGGACAAGGGTGATTTGATCTTATGCCAAATCTATGTAGATGATATCATTTTTGGTTCTCCTAACATTCATTTGTGCAAGAAGTTTGCGGACTCCATGACCAAGAATTTTGAAATGTCACTCAATGCGGATTTGAAGTTCTTTCTCGGATTTCAAATTCAACAATTTCAAGAAGGAATTTTCTTGTCTCAAGCAAAATACCTCAAGGATATCCTAGAGAAGTTTGGCATGTCTGATGCTAGTCCATGTAAGACACCCATGCCAACCAAAATTGTACTCACTGAAGACACAAACGGTATCCCTTTCGACCCATCTAAATACCGCTCTATGATTGGTTCATTGCTTTATCTTTGTGCATCTAGACCAGACATCATGTTTAGTGTATGCATGTGTGCTAGATTTCAAGCTTCCCCTAGGGAAAGTCATCATAAGGCGGTTAAGCATATTCTTAGATACCTTGTTCACACCCCAAAGTTGGGTCTATGGTACCCCAAGGATGCTAAGTTTGATCTCATTGGGTACACGGATGCGGATTGGGCTGGAGACAAAGTGGATCGTAAGTCCACCTCCGGTGCATGTCAGTTTCTTGGTCGCTCCTTGGTAAGTTGGTCCTCGAAGAAACAAAATTGTATTGCCCTCTCTACCGCAGAAGCTGAATACATTGCAGCCGCCAGTTGTGCAACTCAATTACTATGGATGAGGCAAACTTTGAAGGATTACGGTATCACCTATAGACATGTGCCTCTTCTATGTGATAATGAAAGTGCCATCAATATTGCTGAGAACCCCAAGGATCATCTCCGCACCAAGCACATTGATATTAGGTATCACTTCTTGAGAGATCATGTGAGAAAGGGTGATATTCACATTGATCACATTGGTACAGATTTGCAACTGGCAGATATTTTCACCAAACCATTGGATGAAGCAAGGTTTTGTCGACTTAGGCGTGAACTTGGTATCTTGGAGCTTGACAACTTATGTAAATCTCGTACTTCATGCATGCATCTTCATAATGTCTTGTCTTGATGTAGGCATATTCTTAGGGGGGGACATTCAATCTATGAGTACTCTCTCCCTTACATAATGCATAAATAAAACCAACACTCTCAAAGTCACTATGACACTTACCTTTTTGTGCATAAGTACTTTAAAATGATGGAGTAATAACCATGGGTCCAAAAGTACAAATTTTTTGGTTCCCAAAGTTATATAATACTCATACATGGTGACTTAGCCAATTATTCTTTTGGGTTTATATGAGTTTGAGATATTGTTTGTGGACTAGGCTACTTGTTATATAGATATCTAATCATAACCATCATCATTATATATTGCACCTAATACTCTCAAAATGTATCTTATATCGTCCGGATCCTTTATGCCGGACGTCCGTAAAAAGCTTTCTATTGAGCTCAGCCCGGTCGTCCGGCCCTCCGACGTCCGTTCATTTTTTCCCTGGTCCAGGCACCGGACGACCGTGGATTCCCGTCGTCCGAATGTTCTCCGACACGGACATCCGTCGCACTCCGGTCGTCCGTAACAAGCTTTCTGTTGACCTCCATCCGGTCATCCGGCCGATCCGGACGTCCGTTCATTTTTTCCTGGCCCAGGCTCCGGACGTCCGTGGACCTCCGGTCGTCCGAACGATTTCTCAGGCACCTATATGTACCGCGGGGTAGGTTTTCGGGTCAGTTACCCTAATCCACTCGCTCCCTCTTCTCTGTTCCCCACCGCCGCCGCTCCTGTTCCTCGTCTCCTCGCAGCGGCCACTCGCCGCCCGTGCCCCTCGCCGGGGCCGCTCACTACTCAGTGTCCTTGCCGTGGTCCCACCACTCGTTGTGGCCGTTCGGGTCGCCTCTGTCCCCGCTCAACCTCCGGTCGCCATCGTCACACCACGCGCCGTAGCCACTCGGCCGTTCACTGATTCGCTCCAGTCGTCGTCTCCCTCCGCGTTCCTCACTCAAAGGTCGTGATGCCCAAGACCAAGCACTCCGCACGCTAGCAAGTCACCGGTGGGCCGTCTCGCACGTCTCGTCATGGTGGCTCTGATGACTCCCAGGAGCGGGCTCATCCTCGGAAGCGTGCCGCCCATCCTCACAGCTCTTCTAGCAACTCATCCTCGGAGGGGTCCGACTATGAGGATGAAATGGATGATTTGGAGCAGCCCGCGTTTGTGGCTGTTCGCACCTCCGCACCCAAGCCGGGAACTCGTCGGCCCACCTTCCAGCCTCCTCCTCCTCCGGTCCAACCTCACGGTGATACTCGTCATATCTCACTTGAACCTCCTCTAGCACACGACCGTCATGTTAAGCGGTTCAACATGGTTCCCACTGCCTCCTATCTTAAGTTGCATCGTGATGTTGATCAATTCACGGTTGCTCGTGACTCTAGGGACCCTCGTTTTCGCACTAATGTCCAAGCTGACATTTTTACCACTATCATCATTCTTAAGGGTCTCTCTGTGCATTTGTGGATTGATTTAGAGCATATTAGTACTCACCTGGAAAAATATTCCGGGGCTATTGAGCTCATTGATTCCTCCAATCTTGCTGCCCCATTTACATTTCAACATGACTTTAACCAAGCCGCCATTCATCAATTTTATGCCACATGCTTTTTTGGTCCAAATAACACTATTACTTGGATGATCGCCGACACAAAGCTCTCGGCATCCTACTCTCAATTTGTTACTGCCCTCGGTTTTCCTGACACCGGGTTCAAAATTCACAATGATGACCCCAACCATAGACCCAAGGGCCCTGATGCATGTGCTGATCCTATCAAACCCCTATCCCAACTGACTGGTGATGAGAAACATAAGGGTTTTAACCAAGTTTCCATTTGGCGTGCTCCTTTCTTCATTATCTATCAATGTGCCATTCGCACCATTTATCCTAAGATGGGTGACAAGGGGTCCTGCAGTAGCTACTGCATCGATCTCATGCATCGCCTCTATGCGGCTCCGAAAGGGAAGATAAATGTGCCTCATTTTCTATGGCATGAGATTCGCCTCGCTTCCTTTTAGCACAAGCGGGCCTTTCCTCATGCTCCCTTTCTTCAGGCCTTCATTGAGTGTGTGGCTTTGTTTCCTATTGCTCGCACTCATTTGCATGAGCGATGGGTCATTCCCCCACACATGGCCGATAACTATGTTCCCAAGGACTCCTCCTCTTCTGCTCATCCGCGCCGCACTGTTGGTAGCATCCCTTGTTCTGCTACCTTCGGATCTGCACCCTTTGGTCGCATTGCTCGCTTTCTGGGGAAGGCCCACTCTGCCTTGATGAAGGCTATTTCGTTTAACTGCTCCCAAAACCACGTTGTTGTCACGCACCTTATCACCTCCAAGAATTCTCTGAAGACTCGTCTGAGAGACTCCGGAGTATTCGATGTGAGTGATGATGACCGATTTCCTGATGAGCCACCTTCTAATTTTGGTTTTCCCTCGGGTCCTGAGTTGGCTGACTTCTTTGACGAGGCTGGTGGCAGTGGTGCACAAGATGAGGATGATGATGATGCTCTCTGATGCTGTTATGACCTCCTTTTGGGTATTTGATGCCAAGGGGGAGTAGGCACTGTGCACTATGATATTAGCTTGTTAGCTTGTAATCGAACTCATTGCTATGATTGTTGATTAGCTTGTATCGAACTTATGTTATGAGATTGTAGAAACTGATGTTCTATGCTATGAGTGTTCTATGCTATGAGTGATGAATCTATATGGAGCTTATTGTCTTGATTATCTTGTGTGTGAGGTTTGGTTGTGTTGGTATCATATTGAGGGGGGCTCTCCTCATGTTTATTCTCTATGGTATCATATTGAGGGCGAGCTCACTCCTTGCTTTTTATTATTACTGAGCTTCACAACAAATCCTTTCGGTTCCTATTTTTATGTGTGTGCATATATGTTGTCATCAACTACCAAAAAGGGGGAGATTGAAAGTGCAATCATGCCCTTAATCGTATTTTGATGTTGATGACAACATGTATGTTGGGACTAATCATGTTTATCAAGTATATCTCAGGATTATGTCTCAAAGGCCGTGTGTGGATTATGACTAGGGACAAATGCATATAACTCAAGATTGGAGATACAAGACATTAGCCGTGGCTTTGTTTACGGTTTGTTCTAGAGTATAGGGATCCTACACTATTAAAAGGGGATTGTTGGATCTAGTGAAAGACTTGCCCAAAGCCCACAACTCCTGTTATTCTCTCCGGTCGTCCGGTACTCTATGGACGTCCGGTCCCTCTCAGTTGTCTGTACGTCCGGCTCTCTCCGGTCGTCCGGTGTTCCCCTTACAGAAAGTTATTTATGGATTTGCGAAACACTTCGGACGCCTGACCTCCGGACGGCCGGCACGTCTCAGACATCCGGTATTTCCACCACATAATCATATTTATGGATTTCCGGGCCTCTCCGGACGTCCGGGCTCCGGACGACCGACACGTCTCGGACGTCCGTGTGCTGTGCATAGATTCGTGGCTTATTTGTTCCCAGCGGCCGGACGATCGATAACTGTCGGATGTCCGGACATACTTGTGCCACCGGACGTCCGGGGCTGTCCGGACGTCTGAACCCTCCTGTGCACTTAAGTGGCTCAAACGGTCACTTTTTCCACACCCACTATAAATAGGCTTCTCCCTTCCATGGGATAAGGTTGACCATTCACTTTGAGCTTGCCAAGAACACGTTTCACTCTCTCTCTCTCAATCCTCTACACCAAATCCTAGATCCCCAAGGGATTTAGGAACATTTGAGAGAAGTTCTCCAATCAAGTGATAGATCCACTCCTTCCCCTTCTTTGCACCAAAGGAATTCGTGATTTGAGCAAGTCTTGAGCTTTTCCCCATCGTTCTTGTTACTCTTAGAGGTTGGAGACTCCTAGGCGGTAGGAGTCTTTCAGAGAGGAATCGACCTTTGCGATTACCCCCAGAAAAGTTGGTGAGGGTTTGGAGACCACCCCAAGATCTACCACTAGTGGTTGAGAAACGCCTTCATGGTGTTGTCTCAAAGGGAGAATAGGGTGAGCCTTCATGACGTTGGTGTGCCTTCGTGGTAACATCCACCTCTCTAATAGTCACATAGCTTCCCTCCAAGGAATAACATCGGCATACATCTTCGTCTCCCGGAGTGCGATTATTCCTAACCCTAACTCCCTACTTGTGGTTACTTGTCTCTTTGCACTTACTTATATCATATTGCGCTTGCTTCTTTTCATACTCGTGTTACTTGATTAGCACCTAGTACTACTCTTGCAATTGTTAGGCTCACTCTCATATTCCGCATTATTGCCTAAAATTGATTAGTAATAATTAAAATTTGTAATTGTACCTATTCACCCCCCCCTCTATGTCCATCTCGATCCTTTTCAATTGGTATCAGAGCCTCGTGCTCTATTCTTGTGGCTTAACCGCCCTAGAGCGAGATGAACCCTGATGGGACTCCCCTTGTTGTAGATCCGTAGGATAAAGGCGAGGCTTATTCTGAAGTCAAGTCCTTTACTTCTGAAGATCTGGAACGGGCCCTTGCTAAGCAAAAGGAGGAGCATGATGCTTCTCTTGAGGCCTTGGTCCAAATGAGATTAGCCACGTTGTCCACGGTGCTTGCACCACTTTCGGGTTGTGCGACCTCGAGGCCAACTGTGACTACTCCATCACTTGGTCAACAACCTCCTAGCAATGTTCACTCTGGTGTTCCTTGGCTTTATGCAAGACCCCAGGTTGAGAAACTAAGATATAATCCTCAAGGCAAACCTCCTTTACTTAGTGCCACTTCCGATTTTGCCTTGTGGAGAGTTGCTATTCAGGATCATCTTCGACATGGAAACGATGAGCTGCTGGAGATCATGGAGTATGGTTATCATGTGGTTGATCCAAAAAACCCTACACCAAGAGAAATCTATGACAAGAATCTCAATGACACTGCAATCATGTGTATAAGGAGAGGTATGGATGACAAGCAAAGGAGACCGTTCATACACATCACAAGTGCCAAGGAACTATGGGAAAGTATTATAAGATCCAAGACTGGCACCTCTACCCTCCGGAGTGCTCAATATGAAATTGCCAAGGGGCAATTACAAAACTTTTGTATGGAGAAAGGTGAAACCCCCAATCAACTCCTTGAGCGTCTCATGACCCTCACTGCCGACATTGAGTCGTGTGAGTGTGACAAGACACAAGATGGATTCAACATGACTAAGTGATTCCTTGTGGATAAGTTTCTTCATGCTCTTGCCCCATATCACCATCAAATGGTGTGGGACATAAGACAACACCATGCCTTCAAGGAAATGACTACGGATGATCTCATATCCACCTTCCAACTATTTGAATTGTCAAAGGCTAATGCCACAAAACATCTTGCCATGCATGGTACCCCATCATCAAAGATCAATCTTGCATTGAAGGCCAAGCATGTATGTGAAGATGAGGGAAGTGAAGAGGAAGAAGAATATGATGATGATGATGAGATTGAATCCGATGAGGGCCTCATATGAAGACATGGCTCTCTTTGTCAAGAAGTTTAGCATGGGAAAATTCAAGGGAAGATTTCAAAAGAAGAAAGTAAGAAAATGCTACATCTGTGAAGAAACCAACCACTTCTCCAACGATTGTCCTTATGAGAAGAGAGAGGATAAACCAAAGTTTCCCAAGACCTTTCCCAAGAAGAAGTTGCCAAATCCTTTGAACTCCAAGCTCAAGAAGAGAGATGGGAAAGCAATGGTTGCTCAAGAAGAATCCGATCCAGATGATGTTAGTGGTGTTGCCAGAGTTTCTCAAGACTCCCAAAACACTTTGAGGTTAGTAAACAAGAATGGTGATGTGGTCACCTACAACTACATGAAAGACTACAAGGGAAACGCTCACAAGTGCCTAATGGCAAAATCCGTGGTAGAAGATGGAGAGGACCAAAGTTCTCCTGACAAGGTCAAGGTAACTCCACGATTAAATCCCACTCTTTTGAGAATAACTAGAGGTTTATAAAAGCTTTTGAGTTCATTCTTTTTGCTATTGAAAAATATTATAGTTTTGTTTTAGTTGATCATAACAAAATATTTTAATTGATTCTTTTTAGTTAATTCTTTTTAGTTAACGTTTTAGTTGATTCTTTTCAGTTCATTCTTTTTAGTTAATATTTTAGTTGATTCTTTTTTGTTCATTCTTTTTAACAAATAAGTACTTTGATAATTTTAGTTAATATTATTTTGATTCTTTTTAGTTGATTCTTGTTAGTTTATTCTTTTTAGTAATGTTTTAGTTGATTCTTTTTAGTTCGTTCTTTTTAGTTAATATTTAGTTGATTCTTTTTAGCTCATTCTTTTTAACAAATAAATACTTTGATAATTTTAGTTAATATTATTTTGATTCTTTTTAGTTCATTCTTTTTAGTTAATGTTTCAGTTGATTCTTTTTAATTAATATTTTAGTTGATTCTTTTTAACAAATAAATACTTTGATAATTTTAGTTAATATTATTTTGATTCTTTTTGCTATTGAAGAATATTATATACAATTGATTCTTTTTAGTTCATTCTTATTGCTATTAGAGTATTATAAAATGTTTTTAGTTTATTCTTTTTGCTATTAGTTCATTCTTTGAGCTAAATGACCCTAAAATAGAAAAGCACTACAAATGAACTCTAAAAAGGTTGAAAGTAGGCATGATATCATCATTTCACCCACATGGCATGTGTTAAAAAGCTGAGAGGGTCCTCCAAAAACTGATGCACTTCGTGTACAAAATGGACAATCTCTTTCGAAGTATCACGGTTTCGGACGAAAACTCATCTGTTACAAAGGGAATTTTTTTGAACTTATTTCAACTCCATACTTTTTGTGTGTCCAACATGCACCATTCAAAGACACATCATCAATTTTCAACCATTTCTGACTTCATCCAGTATTTTTCATGCATTTACTAATTTTTTAGCTAAATGGCCCTGAAATTGAAAAGCACTACAAATGGACTATAAAAGGGTTGAAAGTTGGCACGGTATCATCATTTTGACCCACATAGCATGTGCTAAAAAGTTGAGAGGGTTACGACAAAAACTGGATGCATTTTGTGTACAAAATGGACAATCTCTTTCAAAGTATCAGGGTTTCGGACGAAAACTCATCTACTACAAAGGGATTTCATTTTTTTCTTCACATAATCAAAGCCGTCATCAGAATAGTTGTGTATATATGTTGTCATCAACTACCAAAAAGGGGGAGATTGAAAGTGCAATCATTCCCTTAATCATATTTTGATGTTGATGACAACAAGTATGTTGGGACTAATCATGTGTATCAAGTATATCTCAGGATTATGTCTCAAAGGCCGTGTGTGGATTATGACTAGGGACAAATGCATATAACTCAAGATTGGAGATACAAGACATTAGCCTTGGCTTTGTTTACAGTTTGTTCTTGAGTATAGGGATCCCGCACTATTAAGAGGGGATCGTTGGATCTAGTGAAAGACTTGCCCAAAGCCCACAACTCCTGTTGTTCTCTTCGGTCGTCCGGTACTCTACGGACGTCCGGTCCCTCTCAGTTGTCCGGACATCCGGCTCTCTCTGGTCGTCCGGTGTTCCCCTTACAGAAAGTTATTTACGGATTTCCGAAACACTCCGTACGTCCGACCTCCGGACGGACGGCACGTCTCGGACGTTCGGTATTTCCACCATAGAACCATATTTACGGATTTCCGGGCCTCTCCGGACGTCCGGGCTTCGGACGACCGACACGTCTCGGACGTCCGTGTGCAGTGCATAGATTCGTGCCTTATTAGTTCCCAGCGGCCGGACGACTGATAATTGTTGGACGTCCGGACATACTTGTGCCACTGGACATCCGGGGCTATTCGGACGTCCGAACCCTCCTGTGCACTTAAGTGGCTCAAATGGTCATTTTTTCCACACCCACTATATATAGGCTTCTCCCTTCCACGGGATAAGGTTGACCATTCACTTTGAGCTTGCCAAGAACACTTTTCACTCTCTCTCTCTCAATCCTTTACACCAAATCCTAGATCCCCAAGGGATTTAGGAACATTTGAGAGAATTTCTCCAATCAAGTGATAGATCCACTCCTTCCCCTTCTTTGCACCAAAGGAATTCGTGATTTGAGCAAGTCTTGAGCTTTTCCCCATCGTTCTTGTTACTCTTGGAGGTTGGAGACTCCTAGGCGGTAGGAGTCTTCCGAAGAGGAATCGACCTTTGTGATTACCCCCGGAAAAGTTTGTAAGGGTTTGGAGACCACCCCAAGGTCTACCACTAGTGGTTGAGAAACGCCTTCATGGTGTTGTCTCAAAGGGAGAATAGGGTGAGCCTTCGTGACGTTGGTGTGCCTTCGTGGTAACATCCACCTCTCTAACGGTGACATAGCTTCCCTCCAAGGAAGTGAACATCGGCATACATCTTCGTCTCCCGGAGTTGCGGTTATTCCTATCCCTAACTCCCTACTTGTGGTTACTTGTCTCTTAGCACTTACTTATATCATATTGTGCTTGCTTCTTTTCATACTCGTGTTACTTGCTTAGCACTTAGTACTACTCTTGCAATTGTTAGGCTCACTCTCATATTCCACATTATTGCCTAAAATTGCTTAGTAATAATTAAAATTTGTAATTGTACCTATTCACCCCCCCCCCCTCTAGGTCCATCTCAATCCTTTTCAACTGACCAGGCATTGAAAGAAGATTTCCTTCTCTTCTTTGGTAAGAACATAGCTGACAGGACCTTGATACAGCTTTGGATGCATGCTATCTATTTCGTGCACATGTTGCTGGTCCTCCCGTGCCTCCGGTGTATCTTTTCTCTTCCCATACACGCCCAAGAAGCCTACCAGGTTCACACAAAGATTCTTCGTCACGTGCATCATGTCGATTGCAAAGCGGACCTCTTGGTTTTTCCAATAGGGTAGGTCCCAAAATATAGATTTCTTCTTCCACATGGGTGCGCGTCCCTCAGTGCATTCAGAACAGATAGTCCACTAGGACCCTTTTCAAAGATTACTTGTAAATCCTTGACCATAACAAGTATGTTATCACCACTACAGAGGGCGGGCTTCTTCCGGTGATCTGCCTCACCTTTGAAATGCTTGCCTTTCTTTCGACATTGATGGTTGGTCGAAAGAAATCAACAATGTCCCAGGTACACATTCTTCCTGCATTTGTCCAAATATATACTTTCAGTGTCATCTAAACAGTGCGTGCATGCGTGTTATCCCTTGTTTGTCTGTCCTGGAAGGTTAGTGAGAGCAGGCCAATCATTGATGGTTACAAACAACAATGCATGTAGGTCAAATTCCTCTTGTTTGTGCTCATCCCACACACATACACCTTTTCCATTCCACAGCTGTAAAAGTTCTTCAACTAATGTCCTTAGTTACACATCAATGTTGTTGCCGGGTTGCTTAGGGCCTTGGATGAGCACTTGATACGTCTCCATCGTATCTACTTTTCCGAACACTTTTGCCCTTGTTTTGGACCCTAACTTTCATGATTTGAATGGAACTAACCCGGACTGACGATGTTTGCATCAGAACTGCCATGGTGTTATTTTTGTGCAGAAATAAAAGTTCTCGGAATGACCTGAAAATCCATGGAGCAACTTTTTCGAATTAATAAAAAATACTGGCAAAAGAATCAGCACCAGGGGGCCCACACCCTGTCCACGAGGGTGGGGGCGCCCCCCCCCCCCTAGGGCGCACCCCCTGCCTCATGGGCCCCCTGAAGCTCCACCGACCTCAACTCCAACTCCATATATTCACGTTCAAGGAGAAAAAAATCAGAGAGAAAGATTCATCACGTTTTACGATACGGAGTCGCCGCCAAGCCCTAAACTCCCTCGGGAGGGCTGATCTGGAGTCCCTTCGGGGCTCTGAAGAGGGGAATCCATCGCCGTCGTCATCATCAACCATCCTCCATCACCAATTTCATGATGCTCACTGTCGTGCGTGAGTAATTCCATCATAGACTTGCTGGACGGTGATGGGTTGGATGAGATTAACCATGTAATTAAGTTAGTTTTGTTAGGGTTTGATCCCTAGTATCCACTATGTTCTCAGATTGATGTTGCTATGACTTTGCTATGCTTAATGCTTGTCACTAGGGCCCGAGTGCCATGATTTCATATCTGAACCTATTATGTTTTCATGAATATATGCGAGTTATTGATCCTATCTTGCAAGTCTATAGTCACCTATTATGTGTTATGATCCGTTAACCCCTAAGTGACAATAATCGGGATACTTACCGGTGATGATCGTAGTTTGAGGAGTTCATGTATTCACTAAGTGTTAATGCTTTGGTCCGGTACTCTATTAAAAGGAGGCCTTAATATCCCTTAGTTTCCAATAGGACCCCGCTGCCACGGAAGGGTAGGACAAAATATGTCATGCAAGTTCTTTTCCATAAGCACGTATGACTATATTCGGGATACATGCCTACATTACACTGATGAACTGGAGCTAGTTCTGTGTCACCCTAGGTTATAACTATTACATGAGGAATCGCATCCGACATAATTATCCATCACTGATCCAATGCCTACGAGATTTTCACATATTGCTCTTTGCTTAGTTACTTTACTGTTGCCACTGTTACAATTACTATAAAACTGCTACTGTTACTTTTGCTACTGTTACCGTTACTACCATACTACTTTGCTACTAAATACTTTGCTGCAGATACTAAGTTATCCAGGTGTGGTTGAATTGACAACTCAACTGCTAATACTTGATAATATTCTTTGGCTCTCCTTGTGTCGAATCAATAAATTTGGGTTGAATACTCTACCCTCGAAAACGGTTGTGATCCCATATACTTGTGGGTTATCAGCACTGGCATCATAATAAACTTCCTCTTCATGCACAACCAAGGAGGAAGGTTATAGATACATAGAGTCACGGGCTAGGTGTTATAATTGCTGATCTGCTCCCCAAAAGGATTAATGCCATCTGCAATTAAACCAAACCATATGTTCCTTGCGTCACCTGCAAAGCCCCCCCCCCCCACCTTCTCTTGATTTTTCACCACTGCGACCCGACAGCGGGTGCTCTCAACTTCCCGTCTTTCTTACGGTTTGTTTTGTGCCATTGCATCAACTTGGCATGCTCTTTGTTTCTGAACAGATGTTTCAACCATGGTATTATAGGATCATACCACATCACCTTAGCAGGAACCCTCTTCCTGGGGCGCTCGCCCTCAACATCACCAGGGTCATCTCGTTTGATCTTATACTGCAATGCATCACATACCAGGCATGCATTCAAATCCTCGTACTCACTGCAGTAGAGGATGCAGTCATGTATCTTCTGCACCTCCAATCCTAGAGGGCATAGAACCTTCTTTGCTCTGTACGTACTATCGGGCAATTCGTTATCCTTTGGAAGCTTCTTCTTCATTATTTTTAGTAGCTTCCCTAATCCATTGCAAGATACACCATTGTCTGCGTTCTATTGCAACAATTCCAGTGTGGTACCGAGCTGTGTGTTGTCATCTTCGCAATTTGGGTACAATCCTTTTTGTGATCCTCTAACATGCGATCGAACTTCAACTTATCCCTTTCACTTCGGCATTCTCTCTTTGCATGAACAATGACCCGACGAAGATCATCATCGGGCACATCGTCTGGTTCCTCTTGATTTTTAGATCCCCGCGTTGCAGTATCACCATATTCAGGGGGATAGTTGTCATCATCCTCTTCTTCTTTGTTGTCTTCCATCATAACCCCTTTTTCTCCGTGCTTGGTCCAAACATTATAGTGTGGCATGAAACCCTTCTCAAGTAGGTGGATGTGAAGGGTTTTCGAGTCAGAGTAATCCTTCGTATTCCCACAGACAGGGCATGGACAATAAATAAAACCATTCTGCTTGCTTGCCTCAGCCACTTCGAGAAAATTATGCATGCCATCAATGTACTCAAAGGTGAGTCTGTCACCGTACATCCATTGCCGGTTCATCTGCGTGCATTATATAATTAAGTGTATCAAAAACCATTACAGAACATCATGAGTAGAGAAGTCACCAAATTAATACAAGTTCTTCATCACATTAAAACCAAAGTACAGTGGTGATCAAATGTTATTACTGAAAAAATAAATACATAAAGTTCATACATAGTTCTCATAGAACAACATATAGCTCTCTAGAGCATCTAATTAAATCATGCATTTGAAACTAACATACAACTATGTAAAACATTTAAATGCAACAACAAATGCGATCATAGTCACAACTAAGGTAACAATTGATCCAACGACATAATGATACCAATCCTCATTAAGAATGGCATATTTTCTAATCTTCAAGAGCATTGCATCCATCTTGATCTTGTGATTATCGATGACATCCGCAACATGCAACTCCAATTCCATCTTCTCTTCCTCAATTCTTTTCAATTTTTTCGTCAAGTAATTGTTTTCTTTTCAACTAAATTTAACCTCTCGACAAGAGGGTCAGTTGGAATTTCCGGTTCACATACCTCGTAGATAAAAATATCTATGTCACGTTGGTCGGCATAATTGTCATAAACACTAAACGAAACAAATAATAATAAAAGATAATATACCACATCCGAATCATAAACAGGACGAGGGCCGAGGGGGCGGATACCAAAACCATGGCACTATATAATAACAAACAATAATAAAAGTAAGAAAATTATACAAGTATCTATCTAAATCATACAAGTAAGATTTTTTTTTCAAAAGAAGATAAGAACAAGAGGCTCACCACGGTGGTGTTAGCGACGAGATCGATGCGGGTGATCAACGGCGGTGAGGACAGGGACGGGGCGGACCATCAAACCTAGACAAATTTTGGGAAAACTGGAGCTTGGAGGTCGAGCTTGGAGAGGAGAAAACTTAAGTGTGGCTCGGGCATTTCATCGAACACCTCATGTGCATGCATAGAAGGGAGAACAGAGCAGCGCATGCACACACCTCCCACACGGCCAAAAACAGAGGAGAGGATGGGCAGGGGCGAGGGTATATATAGGCATCTCTTTCGTCCAGGTTGGTGGCTAGTTGTCCCAGTTCTAGCCACCAACAAGGACTAAAGGGGCTGCGCCAGGAGCGAGGCTCTTTGGTCCCCGTTTGTGTCTGGAATCGGGACCAAAGGGGTCAGACGAACCGGGACCTATGTGAGGGAGTCCTGGATTAGGGGGTCGTCGGACAGTCAGACTATATACTTTGGCCGTACTGTAGGACTATGAAGACATAAGATAGAAGACTTCGTCCTGTGTCTAGATGGGACTCTCCTTTGCATGGAAGGCAAGCTTGGCGATGCGGATATGTAGATTCCTTTCTCTGTAGCCGACTTTGTGTAACCCTAGCCCCCTCCGATGTCTATATAAGCCGGAGGGTTTAGTCCGTAGTACAACAATCATAATCTCATAGGCTAGACTTCTAGGGTTTAGCCATTACGATCTCGTGGTAGATCAACTCTTGTAATACTCATATTCATCAAGATCAATCAAGCAGGAAGTAGGGTATTACCTCCATAGAGAGGGCCTGAACCTGGGTAAACATTGTGTCTCCCGCCTCCTATTACCATTAGCCTTAGACGCACAGTTCGGGACCCCCTACCTGAGATCCGTCGGGTTTGACACCGGCATTGGTGCTTTCTTTGAGAGTTCCGCTGTGACTTCGAAGATAGGCTTGATGGCTCGCCTTGTTATCAAGGATAACATCACCTCCGGAGGAGCCCTGGCCTCAGGCCAAACCCTCCGGCTGGGCGGCTTTACCATGGTCGCCGCTCGGCCGTCGGGCCGACGATGAGTTCTCGTGTCATCGAAAATCGCCTTTGCAACAGCTCAGAATACTCCGAACAGATGGATCCGATGGAGTTGTTGTCCTTAAACAAACTCCTGGATCGCATCGCTGCCTTGGGAGTCGCTACGGACTACGATCGGATTGGGCTTAAACCCGATCAGAGAGAAATTGCATCTCCACCGATCACCTATCAGATAGCGGTAGTGGAGGTGCAATGCGATGACTCTTCCCCTATGTTCAGGATGAACTATGTTCGGATCTCCGAGCTCACAGAGCCGGATACTCACCCACGGGAAGTCATGCCCCATATTCCAAACTTAGAATCAGACAGTGGGCTTGAAAAATTGGTTGATATCCCAGAGCCCGAACTACTAAACTCGGAAGTTTCTCAATCTATGGATCCCATATAGGGTCAGGGTTCAGACTTAAATCCACCCACCACCCATATATAAGCGATCTTACCCACATCAGACAACAGTCCCAGGAAACGGTCCATCACTTTTGGGCCAGATTCCTCCTTGTCAAGGACAAGATCAAAGATTGCCGTGATGAAGACGCAATCTCATTATTTTGCAAAAATTGCACAGACAAGGGAATCCTCAATGCAATCAATCGCTGTCACGTATCACACTTCGCTGACTTGGCAACCATAGTACAGAAGTACTGCATAATGGAAAGCGCCTGGAAAACTCAGACAGCTTCTTGGGAGCCACCGGCTTCCACTAAACCCCTCATCCGGACAAAAAGGGTGCACCCTCGTCGATCGCCCAATCCAATAACCAAAAAATCAAAGCCCATTACGGGGCGCGAAACCGTCCTAGAGGGATGGCTCGATAGGCCATGCAAGATACACACAACACTGGATAGCATACCAACCCACAGCCTTAGAGCATGTTGGATACTCCGGCAGGTGGCCAAGAGCGGCGAGGATCTCCTCATCAAAAATACCGCAGAGCAACATCCCACAGAAGACAACAATCGCGCAGTGCTGACAGTCTTCAAGACTTTCGCCTCAAAAGATAGGCGCATAGGGGCACTCCGCGGCCTCACCGAAGTCTGCCAAGTTGCAGCAATAAACCCCTGGAACGACACGGCCATAACTTTCAATGCTAGTGATGAACCAAAATTAAGAACAGTCCCGACGCCTGCCACACTGGTCCTCAGTCCAATTGTGGATGGTTTTCAGCTTATCAAAGTTCTCATGGACGGCGGCAGCGGACTAAACCTCATTTACGAGGAAACTCTCAACAAAATGGAAATAGACAGGAGCCGCATTGAGCAAAGCAGCACGACCTTCCAAGGGATTATTCCCAGTCGGGAGGCATGGTGTGCGGGGAAAATCACACTCTATGTGGTATTCGGCACGCCGGAGAACTATCGGTCTGAAGAGATAACCTTTCAGGTGGCCCCTTTTAATAGTGGATATCACGCCCTTTTAGAGCGAGATGCATTTGCAAGCTTCCAAGCTATACCCCATTACGGGTACATGAAGCTCAAGATGCCTGGGCCCAATGGAATCATCACTCTCGCCAGCGATCCAGACATAGCACTCCGTGCCGAAAACAAAACCGCCACCCTAGCCCTTGAGGCATTGTCTAAATCACTCGCGGTCGAAGAATTAACCGCATTGCACTCCACGGTGGATAGGGACGACGTGATACTCGACAAGCGATCCAAATCCACCTCCTTTAAACCAGCAGATGGAATAGTCAAATTCCAGGTCCACCCAACGGACTCCACGAAGACAACATCCATCGAGGCACAACTGCACCCCACGGTCGACGCCGCATTGTGGGCGTTCCTACGCGAAAACTGGGACATATTCGCCTAGCATCCTTCTGATATGCCAGGAATCCCACGCAGGCTAGCCGAACATAGTCTAAACATATTGAAGGGATACAAGCCGGTCAAGCAAACATTATGGCGCTTTTCCGAACCCAAATGACAAGCCATGGGAGAGGAGCTAGCCAAGTTACTCGAGGCCGGATTCATCAGAGAAATAAAACACCCGGACTGGCTAGCAAACCTGCTGATGGTACCAAAGAAGGATAAATCCTGGCACCTATACGTCGATTTCAAAGACCTCAACAAGGCTTGCCCTAAGGATCTTTTCCCCTCCCCCGCATTGATCAGATCATCGATGCCACCGCAGGACACGACTCATTGTGCTTCCTCGACGCATACTCCGGATACCATCAAATCACGATGAAGGAGTCTGATCAAGCCGCAACGGCATTTATAACTCCATACGGGCCTTTTTGCTTCAACACTATACCTTCCGGGCTCAAAAACGCCGGCGCCACTTATTAACGCATGATTCAAACATGCCTGGAAAAACAAATCGGCAAGATAGTTGAAGCATACGTGGATGATGTAATCATCAAAACTAGGCACGTCCAATCCTTAATAGACGATCTGCATCTCACATTTGACAACCTCCGAACATATGACATCAAGCTCAATCTGGAAAAGTGTGTTTTTGGCGTTCCCGTTGGAAAACTTCTGGGCTTCATCGTTTCCAAGAGAGGAATTGAAGCAAACCCAACTAAAATCCGAGCTTTGTCACAGTTGGCTACCCAACAGACCTTAAACAGGTCCAAAAATTATCCAGATGTGTGGCAGCTTTAAGCCGCTTTATCTCCAGATTAGGAGAAAAGGCATTGCCGCTGTATCGCCTTCTCCGGCGCATCGAACACTTCGAGTGGACGGATGCGGCAACGGCCGATTGGAAGAAATAAAGGCTCTCCTAGCAAGCAACCCACCAAATGTCGATGAACCCATGTTATTATACATATCGGCCACACACCAAGTCGTGAGCGTGGTGCTCGTCGTCGAACAAGAAGTGGACGGACAAAAATTCTTGCTCCAGAAGCCGGTATACTACGTATCCACCGTTCTCACACCATGCAAATCTCGGTACCCTCATTACCAAAAAATAGCATATGCAGTTTTTATGGCATCCAGGAAGCTACGACACTACTTTTAAGAGTGCTCAATTACGGTAGCCTCCGAAGTACCACTCAATGACATAATAAACAACCATGACACTACGGGCCGGATTGCCAAGTGGGCCATTGAGCTCCTTCCATTCGACATATCATACAAACCGTGCAGGCCATTAAATCGCAAGTATTGGATGACTTCGTCGCCGAATGGACAGAAGCCGGACTCCCTAAAGAGTACGGCACATACTCCAACTGGATCGTGCACTTCGACGGCTCCAAAATACTGGCAGGCCTAGGGGCAGGCGTTGTTCTAACATCCCCCTCCGGAGATACCGTTCAGTACGTCCTACAAATATTGTTCACGGACTCTAACAATGCAGCCGAATCGAAGCCTTATTGCATGGTCTTCGGATGGCCGCCTCCATGGTCTCCGGATGGCCGCCTCCTGGAAGTGCGTGGGGATTCAAATCTTGCAATATCTCAAATAAATGGATATTTCGTTGCCAAAGATCCGAAGATGGCGGCTTATCGTAATGTCGTTCTCAAAATGTTGGCTCGGTTCGAGGGGCTCGAATTTCACCATGTGGCTCGAGAAAGTAATCAAGCGGCGGATGTCCTTGCTCGCATCGGCGCTGTCGTGGATTTGTCACGGCAGATGTCCTTGTGAAAGACTTAGTCATGGAGCCATTGCTACGGGTTAACTTGAAGGGGTTAAAGCGGACACAAAGACACAAGGGTTTATACTAGTTCGGCCCCTTCGATGAAGGTAAAAGCCTACGTCTAGTTGTGATGGAATTGATGTGGTTTCGATGGCTAGGGAGCAAACAAGCTTCGCCTAGGCTCGAGTTGTTGTTGTCTGTCCTTGAACCGCCGCCGGGTCGTCCCCTTATATACATGGGTGACGCCCGTCGGTCCATAGAGTCCCACACCGGTTCATACTCGTATCCCGGTTGGTCTCTCTCTATTCCTAACTTACAATGCAAGTTTACATATCAAGCCGGTTTACGGCTACAGGTTCTAAACCGACTACAGGCCTTGGGCCTTCATCTGCTTAATCACCTTTAAACTACTAATGAAGCTAACCCGGCCCAGGTAGGCCGGTTCACGCCCAGTGGTAATATCCCCAACATTAGGCCCCAGATTGATTTGAACTGGTTCATGTCAATCCTTCACAAAAATCTTTGTCTTCAACATCTTCTAGTAATTGGTAAACCGCCATGTCATCATCATCTCTGGTTGCTGTAAACCGGCATGACGTCATCATGAAGTTAACATTTATGACGCCTTCTTTTATTAATAGATCTGCGATACCCAAGGCAGCAGCTCCACTTCCGAATCTTGTGGCTCCTGGATTCGCGCGCCTGACACACGTCCCCTGCCTTATAAATAGGACCGAAGGGTCATTTCCTTTTCTCCCCTTCGTCTCTTTCTCTTCGTCTTCCTCGCGTCGCCAGCCTCGGAGCTCCGCCGCCGCCATTGACCTCTTCACCGTCTTGGGCTGCTGCATCAACCTGAACGCACCAGAGCACCGCGGTAGCCTTCCGCGTCTTCCTCGACTCTGGTAAGCCTTCTGTTCTTCTTAACATAGATCTATTCTAGGGTTTCGTGTTCTTGCCGTGTTCATCACTTGTTCATACTCGTACCTAGACTCCTGGACATATCTGTGAAACCCTGCTCTGACCAGCAGTAGCTTTTTAGCATCCGCCTTTAGTTTTATGCTCAAGTCTATAGATCTCATCCACATTCCTACCCATTGATTTACTTCTGTTCTGCTTTAACCTTTTGAATATTTTCTATTTTTCTGAACTTGCTTCAGATCCATTGCTGCAATAAGACCTTGTGAAACCTGTTTCTGCATACTTAGCCATCCGCAACCTCAATTGCTTTCAATGTTTAGATCAGGCGGTTTAACTTAATATAGAAAAAGTTAATAAACCGGTATATACCATTAGTCCCCTTGTTGAACCGCCAGAACTCTTTAGCCATATGATGCCACTTCATAAAAATCCAGTTTAAATATACTGCCTCCGGTTTAGCATTGTTCATACCAGCGCCTTCTTTTATCCAACATGTTCTTGACCCGGAATCACCTATTTCTTGTAGATCTCACCATGGCCAAACAAGTATATGAGTGCAACTGGGTTCCTTCTCGTGTCACAGAAACTCAGTTGGATAATTTAGTCTCGATCGGCGCTTTAGACAACAAAGAGACTATCCACTGGAGGGTTCCTGGTGATGAATGTCCTCCCACACCTCAAGAGGGAGAGGTTGTGATCTTTGCGGATCACTTAGCCCGGGGCTTCAAACCGCCCGGCTCTAAATTTTACCGGGATGTGTTAGCCAATTTTCAACTCCGCCCGCAAGATACTGGCCCCAATTCTGTTACCAACTTATGTCACTTCCAAGTGCTCTATGAGGTATACCTTCAAGAGAAACCCACAGTTGAATTGTTCAGAGACTGCTTCCACTTAAACCGCTGCACAGAATTCACTAATGGTCCCAATACCGAATTGGGCGGTATGGCAATTCAGAAAAGGAAGGAAATCACTTATCCCCATGCCAGACTACACAGTCACCCCAAGGAGTGGAATGCAACATGGTTTTACTGCAAAGATACTTCCCCTGATGATGAAAATCCTTTGCCTGGCTTTCGTCCGGAGCGGCTCAGCAATACACACCCCTTCCCACAAAGGTTAAGTGCCAAGGAGAGGAGTAAATACGCTCCGCAATTATCCAAGCTCCGAGCCTTCATGGCCAACGGTTTAACAGGAGTAGATCCCGCACGCTGTTGGATATCATGGAGCATACTGCCTCTCAGCCGGCGCTCCGGTTTAATGTGCAAGTATACTGGTAGCATTGATGACCCACTCCGACACACCAACATCCAGCTCTCCGATGACGAAGTCACAGAGGCTGTGAAGAAAATGCTGAACGAACCGGAGCACCTCTGCGCTCAAACCGGCCTGCTCCCTTTCTGTGCTACCAACAAACCGCCAGTTGTAAGATTTTGATTGTACTTTTTACTGAACCTGTTATTGCTATCTCTGTCTGACATCAATTGCTGCTTAACCAGGGTGATAATCCGTTTTGGAGCAAGAAGCTTCCACAAGACAAACCGGAGAAAGCAGAACGGTCAACCCGGCTAAAGACCAAGGTCATCAAGAAGCCTGCTAAAAAGAGGAAAACCACTGCTTCATCTGATCCGGCTGTTGATGATGATGTGGGTAACTCGGACCTTGAGGTAGAACTCGATTCACTAGGCTTACTTTTTACACGCCTTATTGACGATGATACTTGTCAGGACGACGCTGAAGCCAGTAATGCTGATGTCGCTGAGGTAACTATTCTCTCTTCTGATTCAGATCCTTTGCCTTTGCCAAAATTTCGCCAGGCAAACTGGAAAGTTAAATTTTCTCATCCTCTTGCTTACTTGGATCCCAAATTTCTTATGAAGACTCAGCAACATGAAGCTCGCCGCATAACCCGGCACAGCGGCCAGGTAGTTACCTCCGCCGGTTTACCAAACAGTCCGGTTCGAAAACGCCGCTCCGAGGTCTCCGACCTTTTTATTAATTTATATCCTAAAGCAGGTTTCATCCGTCAACCTCTTAATCCGTCCGACTCCGATTATCAGGTTACTTCCCATTCTTCCTCTGGTGAATCGTCGGCCACTCAGCTGCCACCACTGAAAACGGTTCTTGGGTAAGCTAGACTGAACATATGCTTCTGGTATACCACGTTATAACTTATGATGTTCCTTGACTCTTTGTTTCTCTTTCAGGGCTAAACCTAAACCGAGCAAGAAAGCCCGCCTGGATAAAGCGGCCGAGGAAGATGTCGCCCCTGAACAGGGTAAAACACCAGATCTTGAAACGTTCGTTTATGAGGATATTCCCAATGATCCTCCCTTGCAAGATGATGCTATTCCTGAGAAAAGGCCTATCAATACCTCAGTCCCTGTTGACCAGCCTGCCAGCTCCGTCCGGATTGATAGATCCCGCAGTCCTTCAAAGCCTGCCGATAAACCGACCGCGCCAACGCAAACCGGCGAGTCCAAGGATTATGACGTTGCAATTACCGGCGTAGGTCGCTTTGGACCAGGGAATCCTGTCGCTTTGGCCAAGCATACTGTGAAAGAAGATTTTTCTGCCATGAACAAAGGCAAATGGGATGTTGATCTGGAAACATATGCTGCTCTGAGTGCCCAAGATCTTCATTCTGGTTACTTGAACCGGCTATATACTAGTCGTGACTGTGAGGCTGTCCTGGTAAAGATGATGAGAGATAAATTTGAGGTAACTTCCTTGTGCTTCTTCTTTCTTTAATTACTGCCACTGTATTAATCCTCCTAGCCCCCAAGGGCCGGTTTGTAACCTTCTTCAAGCCGGGACTTGAATATAGTCCTCAATTCTTTGAAATCCATCAATGTAGCCCCCAAGGGCCAGTTCAACTTAGTATAGTTAAACCAGGACTCCAATAAAGATTCTAACATCAGAACATAACTGAGCAAATAGCCATTAGCCCCCAAGTGTCAAGCGTATAACTTGTTATGTGGTTGGTACTTCAAATTCTTGTACCGTTTGTTGAAAGCCAAGCACTGTCTTTATGCAGGCTGAAGTGAGGATCAAAGAGGACCGGATTACTGATCTGCAGGAAACTTTGAAAACCCAACAAGCTGAAACCGACAAGGCAAGGGAAGAAATAACCAACGCTTTGAGCATCACAGAACAGCTGAAGGAGGGCTTCAAGAAGGAGCAGACTGATTGGGCCACTGAGAAGGCCGCTTTAATAAAAAGAGCTGAAAACGCTGAAGCTGCCCTTAAACCGGTGGTAGATGAGCTGACCGCCGTAAAGCGGCAAGTACATTCCATGACCGCTGCTATCTTTGGTAAGCTCCTTTTGGTTTCCTGGACAACTCTGGCCTGCATATAATAGATCCGGCTTGTGATCTTTCCTGTATTGTTGCAGGTACATGCATTGGTCACTTAGGGTCAGATGTTCGGAAGAAGTTGAAGGCTGCCTACACTTTAATTGAACAGCTGTATACCGGAGCGCAGCGGATCATCACCACTGCATCTCATAACAATCCGGCACCCACTTTAATCCAAGACACTCTGAATAGGTTGTCAATGCTTCCTGCTCGGATTGAAGAACTGAAAAAAATCTGTTGCTCGAACCGGAGCCATTAATGCCTTGATCCGTGCAAAAGCATGGGTGCCGGATTTCGATCCTGTTGAGGCAGCTCAAGGCTATCCCAGCTTGAAGGAAGATGGCTCAGAGTTCAATGAAGATGATTTGAGGGCGATAAATCGTGCAGTACGCCCTCTGGCTTGTCAATGGGCTGAAGAGGCAGACTTGTCGCATTATCAAGCTCAGTACAATGATCAGAACAAACGAGTGCCTGCACCAACTCCTGAAGCGGAGAATCTAATTCCTCCAATCCGTAAGCATACTTACGCTCCTGATATTGAACCGTCTTCTCTGATCCACGAAGAGGCTGTCTTTCAAACTTTAATGGGAATCGACTGGACCACTGTTGATTTCCAGCCAATGGATAGAGATGAGGAAGCTGAAACGGCGCGGGCCGACCCACAATCATCAGACCGGGGCGATGAACAGGCTTGAACCGGAAGCCAGTTTAAATAGCTGCTTTATTATGATCCACCGGAACAACAATGATCTTATTTGGGCACCGCGTTGCCTTGTAATAGGATAGTCAATACTTCTGCCTTGAATATGCCTTCGTGCATAAGTACTGATGCTTTTGCTTGAAATCCTCAATTTATATTTCCTGCAATCAGAAAATCTGCCATCGCTGGGCATGAAGTTGGCTTAGCCAGGCTTGAAACGGAGTATTTATAAACCGTTACCATCAAAGGGGAGAGAAGAACTCCCATGTAAACCGTGTTGGGTCATTATGAGCCCCCCTGCTACTTCATGATGTTAACAGGAAAGTTAAACCAGGCATATTTCTCCAGAATACAAATGAACCGATTTCCGTCAGCTGAACCGGTAAAAAAGTGTTGTTGGTTTAAAGGAAACACAACAAAAATTGAAGACTAGTCATAAAAGAAATATGGAAGCAAAGGCAATGATAAAAACCGTTTGCAAAAACATGCTTTACTGAGCTGATCAGATGGTGTTACCACGGTCGGACAGGACCAAGCCCCCAATAGGAGTGACAATGGTTCAAGTTAGCCAAGTCCCCAAATGAAACCGTGGCATTTATGCCGATCAAAAGGCGTGGCAATGGTTCGGGTTCGACCAAGCCCCCAAGTGATTCTGTGGCCTTAGGCCGATCAAGAGGCGTGACTGGTTCAGACTTGACCATGTCCCCAAGTGATCTGGTGGCTTTCGCCTATCAAAAGGTGTCGCATTGGTTCGGACACGACCAAGGCCCCAAGTGATATCACAAACCTTTTTTGAAAAGCAAATTTCAAGGGGTAAACCGGAGGCCGCTTTAAAACAGAACCACTCCATGTAACCACACATGATATGAAAGGAAGAGACCCCGCTTTAGCTGAGGCTCCGGTTTTATTATATCAATGATAATATATACACTGCCATAATATGTACATAGATAGAGTCGATGGCTCAAGTGTAGTAAGGCCGAAGATGAGCTATATTCCACGGCCTGTTGGTCTCCTCCTCTGATGTGCGTGAGTCTTTATGCTCTCGAATATCAATCAGATAGTACGACCCGTTGTGCAGATTCTTGCTGACCACGAAAGGTCCCTCCCAAGGTGGGGATAACTTGTGCATATCCGTCTGATCTTGGATGAGCCGAAGCACCAAATCTCCTTCTTGAAAAGTTCTGGTTCTGACCCGGCGACTATGATAGCGACGAAGATCTTGTTGATAAATCGCCGAGCGGGCAGCCGCTATGTCACGCTCCTCATCTAATAGGTCCAAAGCATCTTGCCGTGCTGTCTCATTGTCCGCTTTAACATAAGCCGCCACACAAGGCGAATCGTGTCGGATATCACTAGGGAGAACCGCCTCTGCTCCGTAGACCATAAAAAACGGTGTGTATCCTATAGATCGGTTGGGCGTAGTGTTGATATTGCATAGCACAGATGGTAGCTCTTCAACCCAACATCCCGGTGTTCTTTGCAATGGAACCATAAGCTGGGGTTTGATGCCTCGCAAGATCTCTTGATTAGCTCGTTCTGCCTGCCCATTGGACTGGGGGTGAGCCACTGATGATACGTCAAGTCTGATGTGCTCACGTTCATAGAATTCCTTCATAGGACCCTTGGATAAATTGGTACCATTGTTAGTAATGATACTGTGTGGAAAGCCAAACCGGAAAATCACCTTTTTAATGAACTGCATCGCTGTAGCTGCATCACACTTGCTGACAGGCTCCGCTTCAACCCACTTGGTAAACTTGTCAACTGCCACCAAAAGGTGGGTTTTCTTATCCTTGGATCTTTTAAAAGGTCCGACCATATCCAGCCCCCATGTTGCAAACGGCCAAGTAATTGGAATCATCCTCAATTCTTGAGCCGGCACATGAGCACGCCTTGAAAATTTCTGACAGCCATCACACCGTTTAACCAAGTCCTCCGCATCAGCATGAGCTGTCAACCAGTAAAACCCGTGACGAAACGCCTTAGCCACCAGAGACTTTGAACCGGCGTGGTGACCACAATCCCCTTCATGGATTTCGCGTAAAATTTTACAACCTTCCTCAGGAGAGACGCAGCGTTGAAACGCCCCTGATACACTGCAATGATGCAATTCGCCATTGATAATTGTCATAGATTTGGATCGCTGGACTATCTGCCTGGCTAGAGTCTCATCCTCTAGCAACTCTCCCCTGTTCATGTATGCAAGATAAGGAACTGTCCAATCCGGTATAATATGCAGGGCTGCCACCAATTGAGCCTCCGGATCAGGAATAGCCAAATCTGCTTCACCCGGGAGCTTGACTGACGGGTTGTGCAACACATCGAGAAAGACATTAGGCGGGACCGGTTTACGCTGAGAGCCCAACCGGCTTAAAGCGTCCGCCGCTTCATTTTTTCGACGATCCACGTGCTCCACCTGATAACCCTTGAAGTGACCCGCAACAATATCCACCTAACGACGATATGCAGCCATAAGCGGGTCCTTAGAATCCCAAGTGCCAGATACCTGTTGAGCCACGAGGTCCGAGTCACCGAAGCACTTAACCCGACTTAGATTCATCTCTTTAGCCATCCGGAGACCATGGAGCAAAGCTTCATACTCAGCTGCATTATTAGTACAAGGGAACATTAAGCGGAGAACATAACAAAACTTATCACCCTGTAGGGAAGTTAATACGACTCCAGCCCCCGAGCCTTCCAATTGCCTGGATCCATCAAAATGGATAGTCCAATATGTGTGATCCGCCTTTTCCTCTGGTGCTTGCAACTCCGTCCAATCATTGATGAAATCAACAAGTGCTTGAGACTTCACCGCCGTCCGAGGCACGTACTTCAATCCGTGCGGCCCAAGTTCTATGGCCCACTTGGCAATCCGGCCAGTCGCCTCCCGGTTCTGTATGATATCGCCCAAGGGAGCTGAACTGACCACTGTGATGGGGTGCCCTTGGAAATACTGCTTCAACTTTCGGCTTGCCATGAAAACTCCATATACCAGCTTCTGCCAATGCGGATACCTTTGCTTGGAATCAATAAGCACCTCGCTGATATAGTAAACCGGCCGCTGAACAGGATACTCCTTGCCTGCCTCCTCGCATTCTACCACAATAGCCACGCTAACTGCACGAGCATTGGCCGCTACGTATAACAATAACGGCTCCTTGTCGACCGGAGCTGCAAGAACGGGCGGATTGGCTAATTGCCGCTTCAAGTCTTCCAACGCTTCATCAGCAGCTGGACTCCAGATGAATTGATCTGTCTTTCTCAACATCTGGTATAAAGAGATGGCCTTCTCTCCGAGGCGGCTGATAAACCGGCTCAGTGCGGCGATCCGACCCGCCAAACGCTGAACATCGTTGATACACTTCTGTTTAGCCAGGGAGGTGATAGCCGTAATCTTCTCCGGATTAGCCTCAATTCCTCTGTTGGACACAAGAAAGCCCAGTAACTTGCCTGCCGGAACACCAAAGACACATTTGGCAGGGTTAAGCATCATCTTATAAACCCGCAAGTTGTCAAAGGTTTCCTTCAAATCATCAACCAGCGTCTCCTTCTGCCTTGACTTGACTACAATATCATCCACATAGGCGTGCACATTGCGGCCGATCTATTTATGCAGGCAATTCTGTACACACCGTTGATAAGTGGCTTGGGCGCTCTTAAGCCCAAAAGGCATAGATACATAGCAGAAGGCTCCAAAGGGAGTAATAAACGCCGTCTTCTCCTGGTCCTTAACCGCCATTTTGATCTGATGATACCCAGAATACGCATCCAAAAAACTCAAACGCTCACAACCCGCCGTGGCGTCAATAATCTGGTCAATGCGAGGGAGGGCAAAAGGATCCGCTGGACAAGCCTTGTTAAGATCCGTGTAATCCACACACATACGCCAAGTGCCATTTTTCTTAAGTACCAGCACCAGATTAGCGAGCCATTCTGGATGGAACACTTCAATGATAAAACCAGCTGCTAAGAGCCTGGCCACTTCTTCTCCAATAGCTTTGCGCCTTTCTTCGTTAAACCGGCGGAGAAACTGTTTTACCGGTTTATACTTGGGATCAACATTAAGAGTGTGCTCAGCGAGTTCCCTCGGTACACCTGGCATGTCAGAAGGCTTCCATGCAAAAATGTCCTGATTCTCACGGATGAACTCGATGAGCGCGCTTTCCTATTTAGGGTCCAAGTTGACACTGACAGTGAACTGCTTGGACGAATCTCCGGGCACGAAGTCAACAAGCTTGGTCTCAGCCGCCGATTTGAACTTCAGATCTGAATCATGCTCCATAGTCGGCCTCTTCAAAGGGGTCATGTCCGCTGGATCAACATTGTCCCTATAATATTTCAACTCCTCCGTGGCACAAACCGACTCTGCATAGGCCGCATCACCTTCCTCACATTCCAAAGCAATCTTGCGGCTCCCATGAACCGTTATTGTCCCTTTGTAACCCGGCATCTTGAGCTGCAAATAGATATAACAAGGCCGTGCCATGAATTTGGCATAAGCCGGCCGCCCAAACAGGGCATGATACGGGCTCCGAATTTTCACTACCTCAAAGGTTAGTGTTTCAGATCGGGAATCATGCTCGTCCCCAAAAGCCACCTCCAAAGCTATCTTACCAACAGGATACGCTGATTTGCCAGGCACCATACCATGGAACACCGTATTAGATGGTCTGAGATCCTTGTCTGTTAGCCCCATGCGACGGAATGTCTCATAGTACAGGATGTTAATACTGCTCCCTCCATCCATGAGTACCTTGGTGAATTTATAACCTCCCACCTGAGGGTCTACCACTAATGCCAACTGGCCCGGATTGTCAACCCGGGGGGTGATCCTCCCTGCTCCACACGATAGGCTGCTCCGACCAGCGTAAATAACGCGGTACGGCCAATTCAACAGAGTTCACTGCTCGCTTGTGAAGTTTCCGGTCACGCTTATCCAAGCTAGTTGTGAAAACATGATACTGCCCATTGTTCAACTGTTTTGGCTGGCTCTGATAACTCGACCGCTGCTGCTGCTGCTGTTGGTTGTAACCCCCTTGACCGCTCTGATTATCCTGGTTATTATTACCGCCCTGATTGAAACCTGAACCGGAAGCTCCATCGTGACCCGGCCCATGGAAACTGGATCCTAAGCCACCACCTGACCCACGGTCATACCGGAAGGCATTAGAGTTTTTAAATTCCTGCATAATGTAACAATCCTTCCAAAGGTGGTTAGCCGGCGCCTCCTTCGTCCCGTGTTTTGGGCAAGGCTGATTCAGCAAATAGTTTAAGCGATCCGGGTTAGGGTTTGGAGCCCCATTACGATTTGCCGCTTTACCTCTGCGCCGCTGACCCTTATCCTGCGCATTAGTGTTAGCCACAAAGTCCATGCTGCCATCCGCTTTACGCTTGCCTCCGTTTCCATGGCCCGCCGGTTTGTATTGATGCCCCTTAGAGTTGCTATTCTTTTTTCCCTTCCCTGCTTCGTCATCGTCAGTCTCAGGATCCTTGGTACTATCAGAATCAGCATACTTTACTAAAGCGGCCATGAGAGTTCCCATGTCATTACAGAACCGCTTCATATGCCCCAACTTCAACTTTAGAGGCTTAAACCGGCAGTTGCCCTCCAGGGTTAAGATCGCAGAGTCAGCATTGATCCTGTCAGACGAGTGCAAGACTTCAGAAACGCGGCGTACCCAATGGGTTGTTGACTCTCCGTCCTCCTGAACACAAGCCGCCAAGTCTACTATGGACTTAGGCTGCTTACACGTATCTTTGAAATTCTGGATAAACCGGGTCCGCAACTGGGCCCATGAACTGATAGAATTAGGCGGCAGGCTCTTCAACCAAGTACGGGCTGTGCCTTCAAGCATCATGGTGAAGTACTTTGCACACGCGGTCTCATCCACATCCAGCATCTCCATTGCCATCTCATAACTCTCTACCCACGCTTCTGGAGATAAATCAGCAGTGTAATTTGGCACCTTGCGCGGTCCCTTGAAGTCCTTGGGCAGGCGTACATTGCGTAAAGCGGGGACTAAACAGGGCACTCCCAAGCTAGATGCGACCCCTGGCCCGGCAGAGGTGGTAGGACGAATCGGTGTAAGCTGATCCGCCTCGTTCTGTGCTGCTAACTCGGCCTCCCTTCGTGCCCGGGCCCGGTCCACTACATCCTGAGCATCGTGAACACCACCGGCCGGGTTATTGCCATGGGCCGCTTCACGGCCCCGCGCATTGCTTGATATGGCCGGTTCATCCAGGCACCTACTATAGCTCTGGCTTGGACGAGGTGTGGAATGAATCCGATCGCGGCTGTATGTATATGCCTCCTGTTGAATCAAAGCGGTCCGGAGAAGTTCCTTAACCCGGCGCGTCTCTATTGCTTGTGTAGAGTCTCCTTCGACCGGGATAGCTTCTAATCGCGCAGCAGCTGCGACAAGATTGTCCATAGGATTAGAATAATGACCCGGAGGTGTCTGGACCGGCGGAGGAATCACAATGTTCTGCCAAGGAGGTTCCATCAGGCGGGGTTGGACCGTCGCTCCTGGCCCTGGTGCCTCGACCCGGTTTACCTCCAGGTGCCCCGGCGGATTACTGGTTCCAGCTCCCGGAGTGTGAAAGAGATTTTGAGGGTCGAACCCTAACGGCAGGCGTGATCTGTGCTTCCGCTTCAAGACCTCCTGTGATGCGTTCTGGTCGAGCATGAGCTTATAGGCCTGGGCGTCCAAAGCGGCCCGCTCTGCAGCCATCCTGTCCTTCTCTGCTGCCAGGTCGGCTTTGGCCTGTACGATCTGCTCTCTCACCTTTGCAATCTCTGCATCATGGGCCTCCTGATCCGCCGGATTGGCCACTGCCATAAGTACCGCTAGTGCGTCAAACAGGTCAGACAGAACTTGAACCGGCGGGGGCACAAGGCCTCCTGCCCTTGCTGCCGCTGCCGCTGCTGATCCGGAGAGCATTGCTGCTGCAGTCGAAGAGTGATTCGCCGCCTGCGTGCCGGCCATGAATATTCCAACCCGGTTGATCTGATCTGGGGGGTCCGGAACACTGTCTCCATCGGAACAGCCCCTAATCTGGTCGTCTTGCAACTGGTACAATGATTCGGTCTCTCCGGTTGAGGACTCGTCGCTGGAATAGACAACAGTCTCGCTACCGTATTCTGACTCGTCCTCATCCTCTCCTCCGTGGATGACTCCCATGAAGGCACACCTCACGGCCGGTTTAACCTGGGTAGATCTCGCACGCTGAGCCATCTCGACGAGGTCGGTGCGGATGTCCAGCTCAGGCCCAGGCTCACCAATCTTGCCGATAAAAACGTGTATGCCACCAAAGGGGACCCGGTACCCGTACTCGATCGAGCCGGCTTCGGGACCCCATCCTGCATCGTCGATGTAGAGCTTGCCACGACGACTCTTGGTCATCCGGCCCACAGCATAGCCTTCGAGTCCTTTGAGCTTGCCCTCCAAGATCATCAAACCGTCGTGCGATAGCCCCACGGTGGGCGCCAACTGTCATGGATTTGTCACGGCAGATGTCCTTGTGAAAGGACTTACTCGTGGAGCCATCGCTACGGGTTAACTTGAAGGGGTTAAAGCGGACACAAAGACACAAGGGTTTATACTAGTTCGGCCCCTTCGATGAAGGTAAAAGCCTATGTCTAGTTGTAATGGAATTGATGTGGTTTCGATGGCTAGGGAGCAAACAAGCTTCGCCTAGGCTCGAGTTGTTGTTGTCTGTCCTTGAACCACCGCCGGGTCGTCCCCTTATATACACGGGTGACGCCCGTCGGTCCACAGAGTCCCACACCGGTTCATACTCGTATCCCGGTTGGTCTCTCTCTATTCCTAACTTACAATGCAAGTTTACATATCAAGCCGGTTTACGGCTACAGGTTCTAAACCGACTACAGGCCTTGGGCCTTCATCTGCTTAATCACCTTTAAACTACTAATGAAGCTAACCCAGCCCAGGTAGGCCGGTTCACGCCCAGTGGTAATATCCCCAACAGGCGCCAAGCACGACCCCGTCCCACCTAACATCTTTATGGAAAGGCTTTTTAAGCCATCAGTGGTGTGGCAAGGGGAGAGCGGCACTACAAATCCAGACCCGAATACAACCCCAGAATCCGAACACACCAACATCATCGGGGGCTCAGCCACTGAAATTACACCATCGGCCCATCTCATCATGGCGGTCATCGCCCCATGGACCGAACCCTTCTTGGCCTACCTTAATAGGCGAGAGCTTCCTCAGGACCAGAATGAGGCACACTGCATTGTGCGGCGCTTTACAAAGATGTATCTCTGAGGAGGAAGGGCGGCAGCTCTTGGCTGAAATTCATGCTGGTCTCGGCGGTCATCACACCGCGGCTCGGGCCCTCATAAGCAAGGTCTTCCGTACAGGCTTCTATTGGCCAACGGCCCGAGCAGACGCACAGGACCTCGTCCAACATTGCGTCAGATGCCAGCTTTTCGCCAATCAAAGCCATATGCCACCCACCGCTCTACAAACAATCCCCATCACATGGCCTTTTGCGGTCTGGGGGCTTGATATGGTCGGACCCCTTAAAGGAGGAAGCCACAAGAAAAAATACCTGTTGGTCTTGGTGGATAAATTCACTAAGTGGATAGAGGCCAAACCAGTCAAAACGGCCGAAGCCGGGCCAGTGATAGATTTTATATCTGGCGTTGTGCACCGTTATGGTGTTCCACACAACATTATCACTGACAATGGCTCCAATTTCACAGCCGATGAGGTGAAAGCTTGGTGTGCTAATCTGGGCATCAAGCTCGATTACGCCTCCCTTTACCACCCACAAACCAATGGTCAAGTTGAACGAGCTAATGGTCGTATTATGAGCGGCATCAAACCCGGATTAGTGCGGTCTTTGAAAGAATCAGACAAGCACTGGGTGGAGGAGCTAGAATCCGTACTCTGGGGGCTGCGGACCACGCCCAATCGTTCTACCAGATATACACCTTTCTTCATGGTGTATGGCGCAGAGGCTGTGTTACCCTGTGACATTATTCATGACTCACCTCAAGTGCGCATGTATGAAGAGAGAGAGGCCGAGCTGGATCGGCGGGATAGCTTAGATGCCTTGGAGGAGGAGCGTGACGTTGCTAAAGCTCGTTCCGCATTCTATCAACAACAGGCTCGAAGATATCAAAGCCGAGAGGTACGGGCCAAGACTTACAACATTGGCGAACTCGTTCTACGCTTGCCGGAGAAGAAAAATGACAAACTCAAGCCCAAGTGGGAGGGTCCCTTCATCATCGACGAAGTTCTCACCGGAGGAGCGTACCACCTGCGTGATGCATCAGACAACCGCCTGGAGCCAAACCCATGGAACGCGGCCCGATTCTGAAGATTCTATGCCTAGCGTCGGACTCTTCGTTCGTCTCCTTTTTTTCCTTTCTCCTCCCTTTATTTATTTCTTCCTCTCTTTTCTTTTTTATTTCCTACACTGTAAAGCTCTTGCACGGTTAAACCGTACACCTAGAACGCATACAATTATTAATATATATATATATATGTCAATTATACCTGGGGGCTTCTTGCACAGAAGCTTATTACTATTATTTTCCGAGCATCAAGATCACCACATATGTGTATTTTCCACATATGTACCTTTTCTTTGCCATTATATGCATCGATATGACTTAAGTTTTGGCCAAGCTGGTTGCCTGACTCCTATGCTTATGGCCTACATTCCCGTTAGTTCGGCTAAGGCATAAAGGGAGCACCTCTGCGATTGTTACTGTCGGGTCATCCGGATGTGTACCTCAGACTGGGTGAAGCCGAAAGCTAGCGTTATTAAGGGAATATTCGGTCGGTAGACTAAAGATGTTGTTTACTCGTCGCATTATGAACCCCCATATGTTATGTATGTTGTGGTTTTTTCAAACACAGTTCGGACATGCACTTTGATGCATGCTTACCCAGGGAAAGGAACCCTTAACGGAACTATTCTCTCTGGAAGATGTTTCTTACGATTAAAATGTAATATAACATAACTAGCCAGATACTTGTCTGTTCAAGCAACTATGACCCCTACGCCTGGTTTCCACGCATACCCTGGTTTATATTTCCGAGCGGGTATTCGGAAGCACTCCGCAACTTAGGGTACAGAGGTTGAAGCGAAAAGATCTGCCATGACAAGTGTTTTTTACATTTCAGCTAGAAGACATAATCTGTCACATGAAGTACATAATCACTTAGACTCAAACACTTCTTCTTCTATGCCATCTAACAAGATGTCTAGCCTACAATCCTGCTGGGAATACTTGGTGGCTACTTGAACCTGGCCATATACCAGACTAACAGGAATTTCTTCCCCATTTGACCCTACAGGTCCGACCCGAGCCATGTGGTTTGGGTCGAGCTTGGTATGCCGAGTTTTCACCATCGTCCAGGCTTCTCGCGACCCTCTTGACAGGCCGATATCTTCCATAATCGGAAGCGCCGTCGCGCTCCCTGGAATAGTTGTACAAGCCCCTCCATACTTCCTGGAGGAGAGTCGGATGGCCATAAGGCCTTGGCCACACCTCGCATCGCCTGCCGAGCTCTCTCGTGCAGTTGTGACAGCTCTTGTAGTAGATCGCTCGATGATCCGGACACCTCCTCTTCGGGACGGCCCGTCAATATGCCTATAGACATAATTCTGTTAGTTCCTTCACTTGCCAAACTATAAAAGAGGTAAGTCCAAACACATACCAAATATGCCGCCTCGCAGCTTCTTATTTTCCTTCATGGAGTCAGCTAGCTGGGCTTGCACATCTTTAAGCTCTTCACCAAGCTTGGTGTTGGCATCTTGGAGTTTGTTCTTATCCGCCCTGACCTGTGTCAGGATAGGTTCGCCCGCGGCCAGTTGCCTTTGAGCTCCTGAACCTCACACTTGTGCGACATTCAGTGCTTCTGTTATAAGAAGTTACGCTTGTATTTATAATCCTGGTCTATGATTATGTTTTCTCGATAGAGGGGAACATTACCAGATGTTGCCTCCTTGGATTTCTCCAGTTCGGCGGTAGCTTTCGTCAGCTAAGCCTGGCACTTTTCCAGCTCTTGAGACAACAGATTGTTCTTCTCTGTGAGCACCTGGTCATATAACGATCCTTAAATCAGTTGTACCAACTGTTTCAAGTCTCGGGGCTACTGGTATATGATTACCAGTTTTGTACAAATGTGTACTTACCCGTATATCTTTAAAATACTGGTATGTGGCTCTGGCAAGCCCATCTTGAGCAGCTCGGATGTAAGCATCACCCGAGTTGAAGGTGTTGAAGGCCTCTTCTGATAATCCAGGGTCTCGAAGAATGGCCCTCTGGCGCCGATGATTCATGGTGCTTTCCACTTTGGAGTTTGTGGCGGATACTTTATCCCACTCCTCCGCAGAGGGACAATACGGTGTCGCTTTAGTGTTAGCCTCAGGCCTTGCGACAGGGTCCGAAATCCGGCTCATAGAGGCACGACCGGCAGAATCCCCGGACATAGTCCGGTGAATATTTTTCCTGATAAGACACAACGGATATTGTCATACTTTAAATGTGATGGCTATAGAGTATACTTAAAACAACCTTACCTCTTTGCTAAAGGTGCGGCCATATTTCTATTGGCCTTCCTCTTCGGAAGTCTGCCCATCGTAGGCGCCGCCTTCTTGCGCGCTGACCGCCTCCCCTTCACAGCATAATATAGTGCGATGGGTAAGGCAGAAAGAGAGAATTTCATGAAAGGACAAGTCTCCTTATTACTTACATGCGTCGCAGGGAGAAGGCGGGATAGTCGGCAATGATGGACACTTCGGTGCCATCATAGCTCGCCTGGGAAAAAAACCCTTCCCCGCGCTCCACGAATATGTTCGGATCCTCTTCGAATCCGGGGTCGAGAGCCCGGTTGTGGTCCTCTGGCAATGGTGCGGGGCTGTGGATCTCCCTGGTGACCTTTCGCCATTCCTGTTATAAATGATGGATTAATGTTTATGAAAGAGGATTCAGGGAGTTGATGGAGTAGAGTAGTGGGACGAAAACTCACCCAGCTGGGAGGATTGTACATGGAAAAACCCATCCCTGGGCTTAATGTGGATGAACTCCTCCTCCTCCCCTTCATATAATCCAGACAGTATTTTCGCCAAAGCGGCGTGAGTGTCCGGACCCTTCTGAACATAGCGGGTGGCATCGTCTTCTCCACTGAAGTGCCACATGGGGCGCCCTCGGTATTGGAGTGGTTGAACCCCTCGCATTATAGATATCGCCATAACCTCGACTATTGACAATACGGATTGGGCAAGCGTCTTTATTTTGCTCATCAGTTGGTAAACTTGTTGGGGAACGTAGTAATTTCAAAAAAATTCCTACGTACACGCAAGATCATGGTGATGGCATAGCAACGAGAGGGGAGAGTGTCCGTCCACGTACCCTCGTAGACCGTAAGCGGAAGCGTTATGACAATACGGTTGATGTAGTCGTACGTCTTCACGATCCGACCAGTCCAAGCACCGAACGTACGGCACCTCCGAGTTCAGCACACGTTCAGCTCGATGACGATCCCCGGGCTCCAATCCAGCAAAGCTTCGGGGATGAGTTCCGTCAGCACGACGGCGTGGTGACGATGATGATGCTCTACCGGCACAGGGCTTCGCCTAAACTCCGCGACGATATGACCAAGGTGGAATATGGTGGAGGGGGGCACCGCACACGGCTACGGAACGATCCGTAGATCAACTTGTGTGTTATGGGGTGCCCCCCTGCCCCCGTATATAAAGGAGGGAGGGGGAGGTGCGGCCGGCCCCCTTGGGGTGCGCCTGGAGGAGTCCTACTCCCACCGGGAGTAGGACTCCCCCCTCTTGCCTTGGTGGAGAAGGAAAGGGGGGAGGGGAAAGAGGAAAGGGGGGCGCCGCCCCCCTTCCGTGTCCTATTCGGACTAGGGGGGGAGGGGGCACGCGGCCTGCCCTGGCCGGCCCTCCTCTTCTCCCTCATGGCCCACTAAGGCCCATTAACCCCCGGGAGGGTTCCGGTAACCCCCCGGTGTTCCGGTAAAATCCCGGTTTCACCCGGAACCTTTCCGATGTCCAAACATAGGCTTCCAATATATCAATCTTTATGTCTCGACCATTTCGAGACTCCTCGTCATGTCCGTGATCACATCCAGTACTCCGAACAAACTTCGGTACATCAAAACTTATAAACTCATAATAAAACTGTCATCGTAACGTTAAGCGTGCGGACCCTACGGGTTCGAGAACTATGTAGACATGACCTAGAACCATTCTCGGTCAATAACCAATAGCGGGACCTGGATGCCCATGTTGGTTCCTACATATTCTACGAAGATCTTTATCGGTCAAACTGCATAACAACATACGTTGTTCCCTTTGTCATCGGTATGTTACTTGCCCGAGATTTGATCGTCGGTATCCAATACCTAGTTCAATCTCGTTACCGGCAAGTCTCTTTACTCGTTCCGTAATGCATCATCCCATAACCAACTCATTTGGTCACATTGCTTGCAAGGCTTATAGTGATGTGCATTACCGAGAGGGCCCAGAGATACCTCTCCGACAATCGGAGTGACAAAACCTAATCTCGAAATACGCCAACTCAACATATACCTTCGGAGACACCTGTAGTACTCCTTTATAATCACCTAGTTACGTTGTGACGTTTGGTAGTACCCAAAGTGTTCCTCTGGTAAACGGGAGTTGCATATTTCTCATAGTTACAGGAACATGTATAAGTCATGAAGAAAGCAATAGCAGTATACTAAACGATCAAGTGCTAGGCTAACGGAATGGGTCATGTCAATCACATCATTCTTCTAATGATGTGATCCCATTAATCAAATGACAACACATGTCTATGGTTGGGAAACATAACCATCTTTGATTAATGAGCTAGTCAAGTAGAGGCATACTAGTGACTATATGTTTGTCTATGTATGCACACATGTATCATGTTTCCGGTTAATACAATTCTAGCATGAATAATAAACATTTATCATGATATGAGGAAATAAATAATAACTTTATTATTGCCTCTAGGGCATATTTCCTTCAGTCTCCCACTTGCACTAGAGTCGATAATCTAGATTACATAGTAATGATTCTAACACCCATGGAGTCTTGGTGTTGATCATGTTTTGCTCGTGAGAGAGGCTTAGTCAACGGGTCTGCAACATTCGGATCCGTATGTATTTTGCAAATCTCTATGTCTCCCACTTGGACTTGGTCCCGAATGGAATTGAAGCGTCTCTTGATGTGCTTGGTCCTCTTGTGAAATCTGGATTCCTTTGCCAAAGCAATTGCACCAGTATTGTCACAGAAGATCTTCATTGGTCCCGATGCACTAGGTATGACACCTAGATCAGTAATGAACTCCTTCATCCAGACTCCTTCATTTGCTGCTTCAGAAGCAGCTATGTACTCCGCTTCACATGTAGATCCCGCCACGACGCTTTGTTTAGAACTGCACCAACTTACAGCTCCACCGTTTAATAAAAACATGTATCCGGTTTGCGATTTAGAATCGTCCGGATCAGTGTCAAAGCTTGCATCAACGTAACCATTTACGACTAGCTCTTTGTCACCTCCATATACGAGAAACATATCCTTAGTCCTTTTCAGGTATTTCAGGATGTTCTTGACCGCTGTCCAGTGATCCACTCCTGGATTACTTTGGTACCTTCCTGCCAAGCTTATTGCTAAGCATACGTCAGGTCTAGTACACAGCATTGCATACATGATAGAGCCTATGGCTGAAGCATAGGGAACATCTTTCATTTTCTCTCTATCTTCTGCTGTGGTCGGGCATTGAGTTTGACTCAACTTCACACCTTGTAGCACAGGCAAGAAACCTTTCTTTGCCTGATCCATTTTGAACTTTTTCAAAATTTTGTCAAGGTATGTGCTTTGTGAAAGTCCTATTAAGCGTCTTGATCTATCTCTATAGATCTTGATGCCCAATATGTAAGCAGCTTCACCGAGGTCTTTCATTGAAAAACTTTTATTCAAGTATCCCTTTATGCTATCCAGAAATTCTATATCATTTCCAATTAATAATATGTCATCTACATATAAAATCAGAAATGCTACAGAGCTCCCACTCACTTTCTTGTAAATACAGGCTTCTCCAAAAGTCTGTATAAAACCATATGCTTTGATCACACTATCAAAACGTTTATTCCAACTCCGAGATGCTTGCACCAGTCCATAAATGGATCGCTGGAGCTTGCACACTTTGTTAGCACCTTTTGGATCAACAAAACCTTCTGGTTGCATCATATACAACTCTTCTTCTAGAAATCCATTCAAGAATGCAGTTTTGACATCCATTTGCCAAATTTCATAATCATGAAATGCAGCAATAGCTAACATGATTCGGACAGACTTAAGCATCGCTACGGGTGAGAAAGTCTCATCGTAGTCAACCCCTTGAACTTGTCGAAAACCTTTCACAACAAGTCGAGCTTTATAGACAGTTATATTACCATCAGCGTCAGTCTTCTTCTTAAAGATCCATTTATTCTCAATGGCTTGCCGATCATCGGGCAAGTCAACCAAAGTCCATACTTTGTTTTCGTACATGGATCCCATCTCAGATTTCATGGCCTCTAGCCATTTTGCGGAATCTGGGCTCATCATCGCTTCCTCATAGTTCGTAGGTTCATCATGGTCAAGTAACATGACTTCCAGAATAGGATTTACCGTACCACTCTGGTGCGGATCTTACTCTGGTAGACCTACGAGGTTCAGTAGAAACTTGATCTGAAGTTTCATGATCAATATCATCAGCTTCCTCACTAGTTGGTGTAGTTGTCACAGGAACCGGTTCTTGTGATGAACTACTTTCCAACAAGGGAGTAGATACAGTTATCTCATCAAGTTCTACTTTCCTCCCAC
Source organism: Triticum aestivum (assembly GCF_018294505.1). Taxonomy (NCBI): domain Eukaryota; kingdom Viridiplantae; phylum Streptophyta; class Magnoliopsida; order Poales; family Poaceae; genus Triticum; species Triticum aestivum. Next base: position 582,069,783 of record NC_057807.1, on the reverse strand, counting down.
TCACTTCTTTCGAGAGAAACTCCTTCTCTAGAAAGGATCTGATTTTAGCAACGAAAATCTTGCCCTCAGATCTGTGATAGAAGGTGTACCCAGTAGTCTCTTTTGTGTATCCTATGAAGACAGATTTCTCCGATTTGGGTTCGAGCTTATCTGGTTGAAGTTTCTTCACATAAGCATCGCAGCCCCAAACTTTAAGAAACGACAACTTTGGTTTCTTGCCAAACCACAGTTCATAAGGTGTTGTCTCAACGGATTTTGATGGTGCCCTATTTAACGTGAATGCGGTCGTCTCTAAAGCATAACCCCAAAACGATAGCGGTAAATCAGTAAGAGACATCATAGATCGCACCATATCTAGTAAAGTACGATTACGACGTTCGGACACACCATTTCGTTATGGTGTTCCGGGTGGCGTGAGTTGCGAAACTATTCCGCATTGTTTCAAGTGTAGACCAAACTCGTAACTCAAATATTCTCCTCCACGATCAGATCGTAGAAACTTTATTTTCTTGTTACGATGATTTTCCACTTCACTCTGAAATTCTTTGAACTTTTCAAATGTTTCAGACTTGTGTTTCATTAAGTAGATATACCCATATCTGCTCAAATCATCTGTGAAGGTGAGAAAATAACGATACCCGCCGCGAGCCTCAACATTCATTGGACCACAAACATCAGTATGTATGATCTCCAACAAATCAGTTGCTCGCTCCATAGTTCCGGAGAACGGCGTTTTAGTCATCTTGCCCATGAGGCACGGTTCGCAAGTACCAAGTGATTCATAATCAAGTGATTCCAAAAGCCCATCAGTATGGAGTTTCTTCATGCGCTTTACACCGATATGACCTAAACGGCAGTGCCACAAATAAGTTGCACTATCGTTATCAACTCTGCATCTTTTGGTTTCAACACTATGAATATGTGTATCACTACTATCGAGATTCAATAAAAATAGACCACTCTTCAAGGGTGCATGACCATAAAAGATATTACTCATATAAATAGAACAACCATTATTCTCTGATTTAAATGAATAACCGTCTCGCATCAAACAAGATCCAGATATAATGTTCATGCTCAACGCTGGCACCAAATAACAATTATTTAGGTCTAAAACTAATCCCGATGGTAGATGTAGAGGTAGCGTGCCGACCGCGATCACATCGACTTTGGAACCATTTCCCACGCGCATCGTCACCTCGTCCTTAGCCAATCTTCGCTTAATTCGTAGTCCCTGTTTCGAGTTGCAAATATTAGCAACAGAACCAGTATCAAATACCCAGGTGCTACTGCGAGCATTAGTAAGGTACACATCAATAACATGTATATCACATATACCTTTGTTCACTTTGCCATCCTTCTTATCCGCCAAATACTTGGGGCAGTTCCGCTTCCAGTGTCCAGTCTGCTTGCAGTAGAAGCACTCAGTTTCAGGCTTAGGTCCAGACTTGGGTTTCTTCTCTTGAGCAGCAACTTGCTTGCTGTTCTTTTTGAAGTTCCCCTTCTTCTTCCCTTTGCCCTTTTTCTTGAAACTGGTGGTCTTGTTAACCATCAACACTTGATGCTCCTTTTTGATTTCTACCTCCGCAGCTTTTAGCATTGCGAAGAGCTCGGGAATAGTTTTGTTCATCCCTTGCATATTATAGTTCATCACGAAGCTCTTGTAGCTTGGTGGCAGTGATTGGAGAATTCTGTCAATGACACTATCATCAGGAAGATTAACTCCCAGTTGAATCAAGTGATTATTATACCCAGACATTTTGAGTATGTGTTCACTGACAGAACTATTCTCCTCCATCTTGCAGCTATAGAACTTATTGGAGACTTCATATCTCTCAATCCGGGCATTTGCTTGAAATATTAACTTCAACTCCTGAAACATCTCATATGCTCCATGACGTTCAAAACGTCGTTGAAGACCCGGTTCTAAGCCGTAAAGCATGGCACACTGAACTATCGAGTAGTCATCAGCTTTGCTCTGCCAGACGTTCTTAACGTCGTCAGTTGCATCAGCAGCAGGCCTGGCACCCAGCGGTGCTTCCAGGACGTAACTTTTCTGTGCAGCAATGAGGATAATCCTCAGGTTACGGACCCAGTCCGTGTAATTGCTACCATCATCTTTCAACTTTGCTTTCTCAAGGAACGCATTAAAATTTAACGGAACAACAGCACGAGCCATCTATCTACAAACAAACATAGACAAGCAAAATACTATCAGGTACTAAGTTCATGATAAATTTAAGTTCAATTAATCATATTACTTAAGAACTCCCACTTAGACAGACATCTCTCTAGTCATCTAAGTGATCACGTGATCCAAATCAACTAAACCATGTCCGATCATCACGTGAGATGGAGTAGTTTCAATGGTGAACATCACTATGTTGATCATATCTACTATATGATTCACGTTCGACCTTTCGGTCTCCGTGTTCCGAGGCCATATCTGTATATGCTAGGCTCGTCAAGTATGACCTGAGTATTCCGCGTGTGCAACTGTTTTGCACCCGTTGTATTTGAACGTAGAGCCTATCACACCCGATCATCACGTGGTGTCTCAGCACGAAGAACTTTCGCAACGGTGCATACTCAGGGAGAACACTTCTTGATTATTAAGTGAGAGATCATCTTAAAATGCTACCGTCAATCAAAGCAAGATAAGATGCATAAAGGATAAACATCACATGCAATCAATATAAGTGATATGATATGGCCATCATCATCTTGTGCTTGTGATCTCCATCTTCGAAGCACCGTCGTGATCACCATCGTCACCGGCGCGACACCTTGATCTCCATCGTAGCATCGTTGTCGTTACGCCATCTATTGCTTCTACGACTATCGCTACCGCTTAGTGATAAAGTAAAGCAATTACAGGGCGTTTGCATTTCATACAATAAAGCGACAACCATATGGCTCCTGCCAGTTGCCGATAACTTCGGTTACAAAACATGATCATCTCATACAATAAAATATAGCATCACGTCTTGACCATATCACATCACAACATGCCCTGCAAAAACAAGTTAGACGTCCTCTACTTTGTTGTTGCAATTTTTACGTGGCTGCTACGGGCTTAGCAAGAACCGTTCTTACCTACGCATCAAAACCACAACGATAGTTTGTCAAGTTGGTGCTGTTTTAACCTTCGCAAGGACCGGGCGTAGCCACACTCGGTTCAACTAAAGTGAGAGAGACAGACACCCGCCGGTCACCTTTAAGCAACGAGTGCTCGTAGCGGTGAAACCAGTCTCGCGTAAGCGTACGCGTAATGTCGGTCCGGGCCGCTTCATCTCACAATGCCGCTGAACCAAAGTATGACATGCTGGTAAGCAGTATGACTTATATCGCCCACAACTCACTTGTGTTCTACTCGTGCATATAACATCAACGCATAAAACCTAGGCTCGGATGCCACTGTTGGGGAACGTAGTAATTTCAAAAAAATTCCTACGTACACGCAAGATCATGGTGATGGCATAGCAACGAGAGGGGAGAGTGTCCGTCCACGTACCCTCGTAGACCGTAAGCGGAAGCGTTATGACAACGCGGTTGATGTAGTCGTACGTCTTCACGATCCGACCGATCCAAGCACCGAACGTACGGCACCTCCGAGTTCAGCACACGTTCAGCTCGATGACGATCCCCGGGCTCCGATCCAGCAAAGCTTCGGGGATGAGTTCCGTCAGCACGACGGCGTGGTGACGATGATGATGCTCTACCGGCGCAGGGCTTCGCCTAAACTCCGCGACGATATGACCGAGGTGGAATATGGTGGAGGGGGGCACCGCACACGGCTAAGGAACGATCCGTAGATCAACTTGTGTGTTATGGGGTGCCCCCCTGCCCCCGTATATAAAGGAGGGAGGGGGAGGTGCGGCCGGCCCCCTTGGGGTGCGCCTGGAGGAGTCCTACTCCCACCGGGAGTAGGACTCCCCCCTCTTGCCTTGGTGGAGAAGGAAAGGGGGGAGGGGAAAGAGGAAAGGGGGGCGCCGCCCCCCCCTTCCTTGTCCTATTCGGACTAGGGGGGAGGGGGCGCGCGGCCTGCCCTGGCCGGCCCTCCTCTTCTCCCTCATGGCCCACTAAGGCCCATTAACCCCCGGGAGGGTTCCGGTAACCCCCCGGTGTTCCGGTAAAATCCCGATTTCACCCGGAACCTTTCCGATGTCCAAACATAGGCTTCCAATATATCAATCTTTATGTCTCGACCATTTCGAGACTCCTCGTCATGTCCGTGATCACATCCGGGACTCCGAACAAACTTCGGTACATCAAAACTTATAAACTCATAATAAAACTGTCATCGTAACGTTAAGCGTGCGGACCCTACGGGTTCGAGAACTATGTAGACATGACCTAGAACCATTCTCGGTCAATAACCAATAGCGGGACCTGGATGCCCATATTGGTTCCTACATATTCTACGAAGATCTTTATCGGTCAAACCGCATAACAACATACGTTGTTCCCTTTGTCATCGGTATGTTACTTGCCCGAGATTTGATCGTCGGTATCCAATACCTAGTTCAATCTCGTTACCGGCAAGTCTCTTTACTCGTTCCGTAATGCATCATCCCGTAACCAACTCATTTGGTCACATTGCTTGCAAGGCTTATAATGATGTGCATTACCGAGAGGGCCCAGAGATACCTCTCCGACAATCGGAGTGACAAAACCTAATCTCGAAATACGCCAACTCAACATGTACCTTCGGAGACACCTGTAGTACTCCTTTATAATCACCCAGTTACGTTGTGACGTTTGGTAGTACCCAAAGTGTTCCTCCGGTAAACGGGAGTTGCATATTTCTCATAGTTACAGGAACATGTATAAGTCATGAAGAAAGCAATAGCAGTATACTAAACGATCAAGTGCTAGGCTAACGGAATGGGTCATGTCAATCACATCATTCTTCTAATGATGTGATCCCATTAATCAAATGACAACACATGTCTATGGTTAGGAAACATAACCATCTTTGATTAATGAGCTAGTCAAGTAGAGGCATACTAGTGACTATATGTTTGTCTATGTATTCACACATGTATCATGTTTCCGGTTAATAAAATTCTAGCATGAATAATAAACATTTATCATGATATGAGGAAATAAATAATAACTTTATTATTGCCTCTAGGGCATATTTCCTTCAAAACTTCCATGCTATCTTCCTCCCTGGGGTTCCGAGGACGCCAACTGAGGCGCTTCTTCAAGGGAGTAATTGAATATTCAGGAAGACCCCTCCGGATTGGGTCAGGAAGGGATACGTCTTCAATATAAAACCATTTGGAAGGCCATTCTTCGGATGCCTTCTTCGGCGTACCGGATAAGTATCTGATCCCAGCGATGCGTCATATCTCGGCTCCGCCCACTTGGAATATTGATCCCTCTTGATTACAAGGGACGAGGTAGAACAGCTTCTTCCATAGCTCGAAATGAGCCTCGCAGCCCAGAAATAGCTCGCAAAGAGCAACATAACCCGCAATGTGCAGGATGGAGGCAGGTGTGAAGTTGTGCAGTTGGAGACCATAGTGCTCCAGAAGCCCTCGGAGAAACGGATGGATTGGAAATCCGACGCCTCTCAGCAAATAGGGAACAAAGCATACCCGCTCCCCCCTGGACGGGTTGGGGAACTTCTCCGCCTATTCCCCGTCGTCGAAAGAAGCCAGTCCGGCTCGGACAGGGACTAGATCTGCGGGGGGGGGGGGGAATCCCTGGGTCTGCAGCTTCACCAGTTGGCCGTGGGATAAGGAACACTTCTCCCAGTCCCCCTGCTTGGGGCCGCGAGGGCGGGAGGAAGAGCTGGAAGCGTTAGCCATGCTGGGGTGGTTTTTTGGCGAGCAAGCTTTGAGGATTCCTCGTTTGGGGGAGATGGTGCGGATCAGATATGAAGATCCTCGTCTCTTTAATAGAAAATTCTTTCATACGGTCAGGGTGGTAAACGCAAAAATGCTCCGACCTCTTGTATTCGCTCGACGCGTGGAAGCTGAAGTCATGAAGGTGCAGAAGTCGATGAGCGAGTCATTAAATGAAGGGCCGGACACTGTTATTTGAGTCAAGTACTTTGAAGTATTCGGAGAAGGAACCCGCCTTGCAATGCCGAAGACAATCTGCGCGTCGGACTCATCGTCATTGAAGCCTGCTTCAGGGGCTACTGAGGGAGTCCTGGATTAGGGGGTCCTCGGAGAGCCGGACTATATACTTTGGCCGGACTGTAGGACTATGAAGACATAAGATAGAAGACTTCGTCCCGTGTCCGGATGGGACTCTCCTTTACGTGGAAGGCAAGCTTGACGATGCGGATATGTAGATTCCTTTCTCTGTAACTGACTTTGTGTAACCCTAGCCCCCTCCGATGTCTATATAAGCCGGAGGGTTTAGTCCGTAGGACGACGATCATAATCTCATAGGCTAGACTTCTAGGGTTTAGCCATTACGATCTTGTGGTAGATCAACTCTTGTAATACTCATATTCATCAAGATCAATCAAGCAGGAAGTAGGGTATTACCTCCGTAGAGAGGGCCCGAACCTGGGTAAACATTGTGTCTCCCGCCTTCTGTTTACCATTAGCCTTAGACGCACAGTTCGGGACCCCCTACCCGAAATCCGTCGGTTTTGACACCGACACTATGCCCCCCGAGGCCCGGCCGGCGCTCTCGCCTCACGAACCGGGACTGATGCATCCATTGGTCCCGGTTCGTGAGAGAACCGGGATTAATGCTCTTATCTGGCTTGGACCAAAGCTCTGTTTTCTACTAGTGTCGCCTGAAAACCTGGCGGTCCGGCGGACGCCTCCTCCATCGCCGCGTGGCGTCGCTCCGGCTCGCCGCCCGAGACCAAATCCGCCTATTTAAGCCGGTCAGCGTCTCACAACCCTAGCCCATCCACCTTCCCTCTCTCCGCGCCGCCAGTCCGCATGAGTAGGCGGCGTCGGACACGCTTTTCGCCGTACTCGACGCGGCGATGGAGGAGGAGGAGGAGGCCGGAGCGGAGCAGACGGATCTACAGCTACCGCCCATGCTGCCGGGCACTAAGATCGTCGACTTCTCCGACGACGAGTAGGTAGGTGGTCGAGGTGCCCGTCACCGTCCGTGGACGGGACCGGGGTGTTTGGTCGGTTGAGTTAACTCTAGCCTTGTCCTTTTTCAAATCAAAAAAGAAAAAAAAAAGAACTCTAGCCTCGTCCTCGCGTAGCACGGCCTCGTCGACGGCGAAAGACAAACAACGGGGACGCGCCTTGGGCCCACGGAGGAGACATGCGTGCGTAGGACTTGTCGCTTCCCTCCATTTTTCTCTTTCGCTCGCGCTCATCATACAGGGCCGACGAACACGCAGCCTAGGTGGGCTCGCGCCTCGGACCGCTCCCGTGGGCTTCCGCTATTTTTCTCCCGCCGGGTTGGTCGCGGGGCCCTCGGAAACCGTGGGGTCAAAGCCGACACGCCGGCCGAGCCCGAGAGGGCCTGGAAGAAGGCGTCGTCGTCCTCGGGTCGTCGTCGCCGCCTGTCGCGTACGTACGTCCAAGTTCCAACCTCGCACGCGTCGCCGTCCATGTCGTGTGCCGCCTGCCTTTTCTACCTTCATCCCTGCTGTCGTATTTCGACGTGGTGTGGATGTGTGATCGTGGCATGCGAAATACTTCCTCTAATGATAAAAACGTTTGTATATTATAAGACGAAGGGAGTACAATATATAGGCGCAGCCCTTAAGATGTCATTTCTGAGAGATTATATACAGGCTCATAATGCATTTTTCTATGGTACCCAGGCCTTTTAAATAAAAGAATAGACTATGCAGACGCATGTGGTACTAGAACGAGAGAGTGACGGACGATCTATTGATTGGTGGTCAAGAGCAAGTTGGGTGGAAAGTCTTCTACTCTAATTTGTTGGCCTAACTGAGACGGCAGAGCACGGGTTCAGAATCTTGTGGAGATGCAATGCACCCGAATCATGCAAAAATAAGCGCACAGTCCAAACATTATTCCTTTTCTTCTCGACGGGCAAGACTCTAAACACGACCAGATCACGGCAAACAACATTTCCTATTGTCCCTTGTTTTTATTTTTCCTTCTCTGTTTTGAAAAAAACAGGTCCAGTGCTTTTTTTTTCTAAGTGATGATGAAAGAAAGGGTAGATGTTTTTATTTTGCTTTTCGCGAGAAAAGGGGCAGATGAAATCGAACTCACCCATTCTTCGCACTTCGACGCGCTCGCATGCAGGACACTGTCACACCGATGTTTTTTTGTTGATGTTGTTGCGTGGGTGAACAACTTGTTACTCAATCATAATGTCATTACAATCATAGTTAGAGTTGTCCCCTCCCCCATGCCCCACCCCCCCCCCCCCCCCCCCCCCGCCGCCGCCGCTTCCCCATCTGTGGCACGCGCCCCTTGCTTCCGCTGCGCCACCATCAGAGGGCTGGCCGGCAAGGTCGTGTCACGCCCCGGGAAGGCGCCAACAGGGCAGATCCGTCCCTCGCGTGCCACCCACCTCTCCACCGGGCCCCACATCCTGGTGCTCATGCGCGGGCGCCCTCTTCCTAGCTACTGCACGTCTTTGCCGATCCAGCGGCCACGACCTCTGGGCGCCGCCCCTGTAGTCCTTCTCTCCTCCTTTGGTACGTGACCCAGCTCTGCTGCTGCTGGTGGTCTTGGGTTGGACACGGGTACTGTGGCCGGTCGCGGAGGTGCTCGCGGCCTTTTTTCCTACAGGCAGCCCCCTTCATCACCTGGGGCCCTTCCTCTCCCCCGAGCCACGGCGACGACTCGCGCGGTGGCGACAAGACTACAGTGTTAGTGGTAGTCATGAAGCCCCTCAAGGTAGGTACTTGTTGGAGCTGCTCCGGTCCCCGCGACCTTGGACCCGCGTCTCTCTGATGTCCATTGCTGTCGGCGTTCTCCGCCGGGTGGCTCCGGCCTCAGCGACCCAGCGGCTGCGTTCCTTCCAGCTCGCGTGCCTCCCCGAAGGATATGGCCACGATAGCTAGGATATGTGTCCCTCCAGTCATAGCTTGTCGGCATTGCTGTTCGCCGTCTCACAACCCCCCTCGTGGTTTGCTTCGCCTCCTACCCTACTTTGTACGCCTCAATGCCTCCCCTTTTGCCAGATACAATGCTCGTGGGTTCGGAGGCGGTGCCACCCTCCAAAGGCAGATGCAGCCCTGCCAACCCCCTTTCGACATGGTGGCTCCAACCGACGTTGGCTTCCTTATCTTCGTTTCCAGACACGATGGCTATGGGATTGCCCAGCCTCATGCCAGGGAGAAACCCCTGCTCGGCTTGTCGACGCTGGCAGCGGCGGCATCTGCGGATGTTGTTTCCTTCTTGAAGGCGTTATTAAGGCCCTCGGTTGCGCCCCTCTTCGAGCTCAGGGGAAACCCTAGGTCTGGTTCCTCCAGACCGGATAGCAACGGCGTCTCGGCGTCGTCCTCCTTTCTAAAGGCACTATCTTGCTCGCTCGTGGTGTCCCTTGTTTTAGGTTCTGGAGATGTTGGTGCTCTTGTTGGTTTGGCATTGCCGCCCTTGGGCCGGGCTTGGTAGGTTTAGCTGTGATGTATCCTTTATTTGGGCCGAGCATCCCTTGTTCCTTTGCATCGGGCATCATATTCATGCTTGTTTGTGTTCGTGTCATGTATTGTACCTCTATCTGTACTCATTCTATTCGTTCTATCAATACAATGATACGCAAGATTTGGGTATTCGTGAAAAACTAACTCGACTACACTTGGGGGACCCGAACCAATCCAAGTCAAATAGTTCTACCTTCGAATCGAGCAAAGCTAGCTAAGCTATCGCTAGCCTTACTCTAAGAGCCGTCACACCGATGTCGACTCGCGAGCAAGGCAGGCAGCTTACGAGCTTTTGTTAACTCGAACTTTTGGATTACAAGCAGGGCCCCATCACAAATAGAGCGCAAACAGGGTTCCCGAAGGATCCGTACCGAAAGATGCCCCTGCCAATTAAGCGTTCTTCATGCCATGATAGTTAACGATCGTCGAACAGTGACCCATCATTCACCATTGACGACAAGCCAAAAAAAATTATACACTATCAACATATCGTTCGATTCTTGTGACACAAAGAACCAAAACTGTAGTCCTCAACAGGCCCAGGGCAGCAGTACTCTGCTCGTACATCCCAGTCACAATTTGTTAGAACTTACAGCTCCCACGATTTGGACGGGCTACAAAAATAGTTGAGGACCGGACAGCAACCACTAGTAGAATGTAGATCACAATCCAGGATCCAAACAGATGATCCGCGAGATGTGTGTGCTGTGTTAATAGTAGTAGTATAGGCAATCATTAGGCACCGGACGATAGTAAAGTCCAGTTAGTGGGGCCCATTTCGGCACGGCTACGAGCTCGTAGTTTTAGCAGCTTGTGAGGGGGGCTCATGTGGGATGAGACTAGAGCGATGTCGCACGGATTTAGCTGGTTAATTATACACACGTTGACATCAAGATCAGGAGGAAGAGACTATGAGCTTGTCCTTGCCTGTGTTGTGTTTTCTGGTCGCCGGAGCTCCTTGGTTTGGGTTTATCTGCGCAAGCTTTGTCTTGTTTTGGTGCAGGTATGGCCCAACGGATCACGGGTTGGCCGTTCCGTTCGATTGTCTGCTTGGCTTGAAGTTGGGCACAAGAAGAAGAAAAAATGCTGCTCCGCCCTCCTTTAGAAACTTGTAAAAAGGGATTGAGCACAGATTTTTAGAGAGCTAACACGCAGCAGAAATAGCTCTTTCAAGCCTTTGAATTTATTTTTATTTTTGACTGTATATATGGACAGCACAGTATCACCCGTAAGAATAACGTCGTGGTACCCTGCGGGAAATACTTTAAAATAATAATAATAATAACACCATAGGTTTTCTTTTAGATAGCATCCTATCTCAAAATGAAAAGTTGGCGAAAAGAATGCCAATGCCTCAGCAGAAATTCTGCAACGCTTCCAGAGTTCTAGGTCTACTCTTTTTAAAAGTTTTTTAGGGGCACTTTTTTCTTAAAGTCGAAGTTCCAGGTCTACTTAGGATAGGCCCATTACGAGTAGCCGTATCAGGCTGGCAATGGGCTTAGAATGAGGCCGCAGAACATCAAGCCACGTCCAGCCCAGCTGCAACCAAACCGGTGCAAGAAATCGATACCGTGGGAAGAAACTGGAGTATAGACGTGCAAAAACAATCTTTACTCGGAAAAAAAAAGACGTGCAGAAACAATTCTTTCTTTTTGCGAGGAGTGCAGACACAATCTTTATTCCATTTCATTAATGACGATCGCAGGTTCTGTTAGCACTAAAATAGTGCAGATAAACAATGCAATGATTGGGCTGCACTTCTATATAAGCAAGAAATATGAGAAGCACCACCTAAGTGAATGGAATCCCACTATTTCGCTGGTCAAACAAAGAGAATGGGCTGCAACTTACGTGATACACCACCGATGCAGCTGTCTCTCCAGCATGTACAGGGTATTGGACATCTGCGAGGCTCCCACGTCTACAGTTCAGCACCTTATCGGTAGAAGAACAAATCGTCTTTAGTCTTTCTTCTTAGACTAATAACAATATAGTATAGCCTATTATACTCTTCTTGAAGAAATGGCCAAGAACCTGGGTGCCACAATTTCCTGGAACTATATCCATGCGCATGACAAGGAACAAAACCAGTGAAAACGTTCTTCTCGGCATGATTGATGAGAGGTTAATTCTCGTAACAGTTCCACATGATTTCTGAAATCAAACCAAATTCAAGGAAGGCGAAAGTAAATAAAAAAAAACATAATACAATGTATGGCACGGCCATGCCGTTTAGAACAATGGTGGGACATGAGACTTCTCTCAGGAGATAATTCTCCTTCAAAGTTACAATTCCGTTAGGAACAGCTGTGCTGACAACCTAGCCTGTTTGTTAAAAGCGTTTATTTGAGCTGTAAAAATACCCAAACACATTGGCTTGTTAACATCCAGCTGTTAGTTCGCCCACTAGTTTAATATCCTACATCAAGCCCACCAGCGAAAGATATCGTCAGATAAAGATGTAAGACCTCGGAGATCGAATTGAATAACCACTAAGATTCAGCGATCTCAATATATAGATATGATACCTGCACAGTTCTGCTTGACTGATTCTTGTCTAGCTGCGGTGCTTTCCAGCGATTGTGTTGGTCGGCCTGCTTCCTGTCAAAGCACAGTAAGGCATCCACCTGTCATTTCTGTGGAGGAGCTCCAGAAAGAAATGCAGATATACTAATAAGTTGCTCATTCGGCATGATATTTAAAAACGCGGACTGATTCTCAGCTGGACGTGCATCCAACCAACACCTTCTCTCTTACGAAAATCAATAAAAGACTGCTTCATCCATCCCTGTGTCCTTTCCTTCTCTTCAATCCAAAAGAGCACTTCCCTCCTCCCATGAGAAGCCACCAATAGCCATTGCTGCAAGCCGGTGTTTCTGATGCCAGCATTGGCAATTTTGGCCAGAAGCAGCCGCATGGCCGAGTGGGAGAGGGTACCAATGTTCTTGATCCTCTTCATCCTTTCCATTACTAGTGTAGCCACCACCAATGCAATTGCATCAAAAGTTGATCGGTTCGTGCCTCAAGACAACTACCTCCTCAGCTGTGGGGCATCCGCTGCTGTGCAGGTTGACGATGGCAGGACATTCCGCTCTGATCCTGAGTCGGTATCGTTTCTGTCAACCCCGACAGACATCAAGATTGCCGCTAAAGCATCTCTGGCTTCTGCTTCGCCATTATCTCCACTTTACCTTGACGCAAGAGTATTCTCTGATATCTCAACCTATAGCTTCTTCATCTCCCAGCCTGGTCGCCACTGGATCCGTCTCTACTTCTTACCTATCACCGATAGCCAATACAACCTCACCACTGCAACATTTTCCGTGTCCACTGATAGCATGGTCCTTCTCCATGATTTCTCCTTCATAGCCAGTCCTCCAAACCCTGTGTTTAGGGAGTATCTTGTGTCAGCACAGGGAGACAACTTAAAGATCATCTTTACTCCAAAGAAAAACTCGATAGCATTCATCAATGCGATCGAGGTTGTCTCAGCCCCACCAAGCCTTATTCCAAATACCACCACCAGAATGGGTCCTCAGGACCAGTTTGACATATCCAACAATGCATTGCAGGTTGTCTACCGGCTGAACATGGGCGGTGCACTGGTTACATCGTTTAATGACACACTAGGCAGAACCTGGCAGCCAGATGCACCCTTTCTGAAGCTTGAGGCAGCAGCAGAGGCAGCTTGGGTTCCTCCTAGAACCATCAAGTACCCTGATGACAAGACTCTCACACCCCTCATCGCTCCAGCAAGCATCTACTCAACAGCACAGCAGATGGCCTCAACAAATATCACAAATGCAAGATTCAACATAACATGGCAAATGGTTGCAGAGCCAGGATTCAGGTACCTTATCCGCCTACATTTCAGCGACATTGTCAGCAAGACACTCAATAGCCTCTACTTCAATGTCTATATTAATGGCATGATGGCTGTTGCCAACCTTGATCTATCGAGCCTGACAATGGGGCTTGCAGTAGCCTACTACAAGGACTTGATTGCAGAATCTTCCAGCATCATCAATTCCACCCTTGTAGTCCAGGTTGGCCCAAGCACAATCGACTCCGGCGACCCCAATGCCATCCTTAATGGCCTTGAGATCATGAAGATAAGCAATGAAGCAAGCAGCCTAGATGGCCTTTTTTCACCAAAAACAAGCTCAGAAGCTAGTAAGAGGACACTGACTGGCATAGCATTTGCTTTGGCAGCAACAGCTGCATTGGCTGTGGTTATATGCTACAGGCGAAACCGTAAACCGGCATGGCAGAGGACAAACAGCTTCCACTCTTGGTTTCTTCCACTAAACTCGTCCTCGAGCTTCATGAGCAGCTGCAGCAGGCTCTCCAGAAATCGCTTTGGCTCCACAAGGACCAAGAGTGGATTTTCGAGCGTGTTTGCATCCAGTGCTTATGGATTGGGGCGCTATTTCACCTTCGTGGAAATTCAGAAAGCCACGAAAAACTTCGAAGAAAAGGGTGTTATTGGTGTTGGTGGCTTCGGAAAAGTTTATCTTGGTGCTACTGAAGATGGCACACAGCTGGCAATCAAGCGAGGCAATCCATCATCTGATCAAGGTATGAATGAGTTTCTGACTGAAATTCAAATGCTATCAAAACTTCGCCACCGCCACCTGGTTTCACTCATTGGCTGTTGTGATGAGAACAATGAGATGATATTAGTTTATGAGTTCATGTCAAATGGTCCGCTAAGGGATCATCTGTATGGTGACACAAACATCAAGCCTATCTCTTGGAAGCAGCGCCTTGAAGTTTGCATTGGGGCAGCAAAGGGTCTGCATTATCTTCATACAGGTTCAGCTCAGGGCATAATTCACCGTGATGTCAAGACTACCAACATCCTACTTGATGAAAATTTTATCGCCAAGGTCGCTGATTTTGGCCTATCAAAAGATGCTCCATCCCTCGAACAAACTCATGTGAGCACTGCTGTCAAAGGAAGCTTTGGGTATCTTGACCCAGAGTACTTCAGACGTCAACAGCTGACAGATAAGTCTGATGTATACTCTTTTGGTGTGGTACTCTTTGAAGTGCTGTGTGCAAGACCGGCCATCAATCCATCTCTTCCAAGAGACCAAGTGAATCTAGCTGAGTGGGCCCGTACATGGCACCGCAAGGGGGAGCTTGGTAAAATAATTGATCCCAATATCGCAGGGCAAATCAGGCCTGATTCACTTGAGATGTTTGCTGAGGCTGCTGAGAAATGCCTTGCTGACTATGGAGTCGACCGGCCAACAATGGGAGATGTGTTATGGAAACTTGAATTTGCCTTGCAACTTCAAGAGAAGGGTGATGTTGTTGATGGCGCCAGTGATGGGATCCCAATGAAGAGCTTGGAGGTGTCCAATGTGGATAGTATGGAGAAATCTGGTAATGCTATCCCATCTTATGTCCAAGGAAGATGAAGATACCATGGTGTCATCACAGTATGTAAGGGTATTAAGGAAGTACTGTAATATCTTGTTCGATCCCATCCAGACATCACTACTACTTTAGTAGAAGGGATTTTGCCTTGATATATATGGTACACGAAGAATTTGTGATAGGCTGCTAACAGCAGAACATGCATTTTTTGTATTTTTTTTACTTGAACATCCAGGCATTGTGTGCTATGATAAAGGATGTATGTTTTATGCAATTAGGGGACATTGTTGGACGGTTTGTAAACTAAACCATGCCTTCAGTCCTGATTATGATTATTATTTGATGCTTGGAGATAAGGTAATTCCATCATCAGCTGAAGGTAAAGTAATATTGTATTGTATCATTCCAACGTAGAAAATGTTACCGAATAGAATGGCTAGGTGAAAAACGTAGAAATTGTGCCACACAGCTACCTATATCAGCATACAAGCATAGAAATTGAACCAAACAGAAATTGAACTAACGGACAGCAGTTGTGAATCCTTATAGAATTAAGTTATAGTTTGCACCCACGCGTCTTAAGATGTCCCTTGTAGAAGCCGGTCCTAAAATCGTTGGGGGCTTCTAAAATAGTTAGCCGAAGCCCAAAAAAAATTCGGGGGCGACTTCTAGAATAAGTTGGGGATGGAGCGGCTTATGCCATAAGCCACCAAAAGCTGTCAAAAGAACTGAACCATAGAATGTCCACCCTAATGCAATCAACTACGGCATCATACACTTTTTAGGTTCAATTTGGAACCATGGTGACATGGTGTTATGCTGCATTATGTTGTGCAGGAAGCCAGTGAGGTAGTTGTAACTTGTAAAAAATGTTTGGTATATTTAGAAGGGTCTCTTGTTATATGAGCAGTCAACGATGGCCACATCCAAGAACGATGGTCGCAATAATTTTCTGAGGGCACAATAGTGCCAAACAGTCTTTACTTCCAGATTCATGTAATAGTTAGACCATATAACTGCAGTTGAACACTACCAAACAGCTAGTGAATAGCATTAACTTGAATACCTTGAGCAAAATAAGAACATCACCTACATTCAATCCTATTCTTTAACCATTAACATAATTCGTTTCTGTACTGTACCATAACTTCATAAGTCCTTGAATTAGTGAATTACTGCTTCAATACAGCTTGGGGAAGTTCAACACCCACAAGCTTGTAAGCGAGTACACGGCATGGCAATTAGCACATAGAATTCTTGCAGATAATTCTCAATGCTCAATTTATCATGAGTGTTCAAAATTAGTACTTGGAGGCAAAAGATCATACCTTGTGATTATCTTGAGTACCCTACTTGATCAGAAGGATGATACTTTTAAAGGAAAGATCAATCAGTCATCACATCAGAGCACTGTCAATCAAATCAATCGTGAAGGGCCCTGTGATTTGTCACTGGCAAACTTCAAACCAGCCAGTCAGAATGCATTAGTAAAACAAAGAATGGGCCATATGGAGATAAATGTGGATAGGAAATGCTCCATAACCTGTGTTAACTATTAAGGATCACGCATGTACCAAAAACGTAGACCATCAGTTCGTAAATAAGTATAATGGTTGGCAAAACAGAGGTAATTTGGCTTCATAATTGTATGCATTAAATTAAAAATTAGACATTTTACTTCATTATTTACAAAAGAGATCACCGAAGTTAGGGATGTCGGCATACAGCTCAATTGACTAATAATAGAGGACTGGTTCAGTGATTGTATACTGCACGTGTTTCTTAAAAAAAAAGGATAATTTAGGAAACTTGAAACGCATAAACTTTTTAAACTGTCCACGCATCTAGAGATGATTTGTGAGTTCAATTTTCAAATAAAGGAGTTGTAGTGAAATACATAATAGCCCCATGAGACAAAAAAGTATGTGTAATGTTTAATCAGCTGACAGGAGCAATACGTCATATACCTCAAGAGCTCAATCAACAACAAACAACAACAACAAAGCCTTTAGTCCCAAACAAGTTGGGGTAGGCTAGAGGTGAAACCCATAAGATCTCGCAACCAACTCATGGCTCTGGCACATGGATAGCAAGCTTCCACGCACCCCTGTCCATAGCTACCTCTTTGTCGATACTCCAATCCTTCAGGTCTCTCTTAACGGACTCCTCCCATGTCAAAATCGGTCGACCCCGCCCTCTCTTGACATTCTCCGCACGCTTTAGCCGTCCGCTATGCACTGGAGCTTCTGGAGGCCTGCGCTGGATATGCCCAAACCATCTCAAACGATGTTGGACAAGCTTCTCCTCAATTGGTGCTACCCCAACTCTATCTCGTATATCATCATTCCAGACTCGATCCTTCCTCGTGTGGCCACACATCCATCTCAACATACGCATCTCCGCCACACCTAACTGTTGAACATGTCGCCTTTTAGTCGGCCAACACTTCGCGCCATACAACATTGCGGGTCGAACCGCCGTCCTGTAGAACTTGCCTTTTAGCTTTTATGGCACTCTCTTGTCACAGAGAATGCCAGAAGCTTGGCGCCACTTCATCCATCCGGCTTTGATTCGATGGTTCACATCTTCATCAATACCCCCATCCTCCTGCAACATTGACCCCAAATACCAAAAGGTGTCCTTCCGAGGTACCACCTGGCCATCAAGGCTAACCTCCTCCTCCTCACAGCTAGTAGTACTGAAACCGCACATCATGTACTCGGTTTTAGTTCTACTAAGCCTAAACCCTCAAGAGCTCAATGTGAAATTTTAAATATGATTGACATGAAAATAAGCTGTGGCAGTTCAAATGGTTCCATTGGAACAGGGATTGGTTGCGAAAAAGTTGGTACTGAACGAGATACAGATAAATGTAACTCGTTAAAAGAATGGGTATGATTTGTCAAAGACAGAATTATGCTATTGCATATTGACAGTAATGGTCTGCAGATTCCGAAGAGAGAAATTTTGGCAATTAAGACAAAAAGGTCCTGTTACGACCACATATTATTGATAATCAAATCAAATAGCCGAGATAATACAAGCCATGGGACATCGAAAGCTCACAGACAACAAATTACATGAAATTTAGGACTGAGTACCATACTCAAACTTTCAAGGGGCAGCATAAGCTAATTTTTTTAAAGCAACAAGGAGCATCCAACACTTGCCTCGACACTTTACAATCAAGGCAACTAAACAGATCTCAGCAGATCATATTAGCATCTAGAGCAATCAAAAGTAGTTTTTGTTGCCTAGACTACAGATCAAAAGGCTATCTTCTGTACATGTACTTTGAGAGAGGGAAACCGACACTCCTGGCAACCTGTGAAATAATAAAGTAAGCATTCACAAAACTGAGACCACAACGTAAGAGTATTTAACAACATAGTGGTACTGTATGGTAGATGTTACGAGATATTCACCTTGAGAGCTAAATCTTCATCAATGTTGGACCGATATCTAGCTGAGCCTTCTAATGGGCAGCTCCGACTTTTAAAGAGGAAATTAGAATTGCACAGCGTTGACAATTGTAGCAGAACATCGGACATTAAAGCATTCGTTCCACTTCCGGCCATCATGCTGTCTGGGCATTCAACTTCATCGAGCACATCTTCTGATACTGATGTGATGCACTGAAATATGGCCAAGAGCCTCTCAAGAGGAAATGTGCCAGGACCTTTCATAAGTACCTCTTCAGCCATGGTATCCTTTCTGTCTATCGAGGCCTGGGAGCTCCTGCATCAAAAAACAGCAATGTTAACATCTAAAAAGTCTCCAAAGTTTCAGCGAGCCTAGAAATGATATCATGTGGCATACTTTCTCTTGCGGTTACGGGTATCGGAACCTCCAGTGGAATCGAACAAAGCCGCATCTAGAGTAGCGGGGTTCCTTGAAGCCAAGAAAGCAGATAACAGTAGGTATTTCGCTGATACGGACATGTGGAACTCCAATTCACTCGAGAGACCATCTCTACCACCAAACTGCCTTTTAACACTAGCCTTTCCACCAGAACTGTCATCTTTGCACTTGTCCACTGAAGCTCTCATGGGGACACTGAATGTCTCATTCAACGCCACAGCCAAATGTGGTTGCAAATGCTCAAACAATCGCCTCCTCATACCCTCATCAGGAACCGCCTGCAAGTCCCCCAATGGCTCACAGTACCTCCTGAAAAGCGGCTCCAGCAGTGCTGCCAGCTCATCAACCCTCCTTGTCACCCGGAATAATGGCTTCAGCACCACACTGCCCAAAGCATCAGTATAAGAAAAGCAAAAACTTCATTAAGTATGCTGCTCATGATGCGAAATACGCCACAATCCATTCGAAGCAGAATTAAACCGACACAGAGGAAGGAAGAAGTGCGTTACCCCAGGAACGATGAGTACAGCTTCGGATTGGATTGGCCCCGCATCAGGATGTCGCGGGCCTCATCCACCGTGTAATCCGGGAAGTAAACATGATTCGGCTCAACAGAGCCAGTCATGGTGTAGTAGGCGTCAGGCGTTGCGCTGCTCACGTACACGAGCACGACCTGCGGCAACCGGAGGAGATCGTGGAGACGGAGGAGAAGGGAAAGAAGCTGGCCGGCCTTGTCCCAGCCCCTGGCAACCTCCAGGTTGTCGAACACCAGATAAACAAGCTCGCCCCGCGCAACAACGCCAGCAAGTGCGTCGCGGAGCGCAGCGATGAAGTCGGATGGCTTGTCAGGGACGCGCTGCCGCGAGGAGTTTGAGGACGACAGCGCGTTGAGCTGCGAGAGGATGGAGGCGAAGAGCGCGCGAGGGGAGGGGAGGGAGCGGAGCGCGGCGTAGACGAGGCGCGGGCTGGGGCGGAGGTGCCGCAGCGCGAGGAGGAGCGCGCGCGTCTTGCCGGTGGCGGCGCCGCCGTGGAGCAGGACGGGGAGCGCGGGGGCGGGCGCGAGGAGCCGGAGGAGGTCCGTGGCCTGCGCGCGGCGACCCGGGAGCGCCGCGAGGAGCGCGTCGAGGGGTTCGCCCTCGCTCGGCCCGGCGGCGGCCGCGAGGAGTTGGCGCCTGTGCGAGGATTTGGTCCTGGATTTGGGAGGGGAGGGCGGCGAATCGGGAGCGAAGGCGGCGGCGCGGGTGGGGCGGCGCGGGGTGATCGGCTGGGACATGGCGGCGGGTGCGGAGGCGAGCGCGGCTAAGTGGCGGCCGGCGGCGCGGGGAGGTCGTCGGAACCCTAAGATTCACGGGACGGGGGAGTAGAAGGGGAATGGCGACGGGGAGCGGGAATTGGGAAGCTTTTGGGCGCTCGCCGCTGGCGGGAGAAAGGGGCTGCGGAATGCGGCTCTTATTGGGCCGTCTTGAGGTTCTGTGAGGCTTGGCATGAAATGCCCAGGTAAAGTTGATTGGGCAGGCCCAGTTGTTTTTCGGGGGTGGGCAGGCCCAGTTACAGCGATAGGGCATAATAAATAGTAGGGGAAGAAAAAAAATTGGAGGGACGGTAGGAGAAGAAGTTAGGGACACCTATGAGGCTATGAGGTCCAAGTCCAGCAACACCGCACCATCGCTCGTCCGGCGACCTCGCCCCGCCTCCAGCCTCACCAGGCCACCATCGTCCGGCCAGCCGGCTAGATATTTCCCCTGTGCTCAGTGCATCCATTCCCAAATCCTAATTACTTTTAAGTTTGAGAAAGGAGGCAACAGGTATCTGAACTTAAAGCTTCAAGATAGATGTTTTTGCTCTCTAAACTTGATGTTTCAGATTACCATAAAAGCACCGATTCCTAATATTTGTTCAAATTAACAGGGAGACTGAAGACAAGATGAACAAAAGAACCAGGACAATGACATTTTTTTTCCAGCCACAAAGCACTGATTCCATAGTAACAGAAACAGGCCCTTCAACTCGAGCAAGTGATGATGTTCCTCATGTTACAACTCAACTCAAGCCCGGTGATATTGAGCCAGACCCTGGTAGAAGAATACCTATTGAGAATTTAGATCCCGACATTAGAGATCTTGCTAGAAGGGAGTACATTAGTAAGGCCCCTTGCCAACCAACTGACCATAAATATGAACGAAAATGGGTAAGAAAAAAGGGTTTAGAAGCTTTCATGATTCTTGGTACAAATATCATCGTGGCTTGTTGGAATATAGCATATGAAGTTATTTCTATCCTTGGACATCAATTGGACTCATTCATTCATGAAGCAAGAGTTGATCCACATTTGATGAATTGTAATGACCTTGGTCATCTTGCCATGAAGTTGATTTTGAGTAATATGCACACAAACTTCCGTTGGTTTACCGCCTTGTTGAGTTAGCATTAATTTTACCTGTTGCAACGACAACAGTGGAAAGGGCCTTCTCAGCAATGAGCATTATGAAGATCGACTTGAGGAACAAGATGGGTGATGATTGGTTGAATCACAGGATGGTATGTTACATTGAGCAAGATGTATTTGTTAGTATTGAAGAGTCAAAAATCGTTGAGCGATTTCAGGGTTATCGCACACACAAAGGCATTTTACCTCGTCCTAGAGGTAATGTTTCATATTTTGCATCCAGTAGCAATCTTTTTACTTGCTTTTTATGCACTGGCTTGCATACCAAATTTTATACTTGAAGGTGAATCATCTGTTACTAATGAGGATGTAATCACGGGAAGCTAAAATCAAACAACCCTTTGATTTGGTACCCTCTTTTGTGTTATTTATCCTTTATATTGTCTTTTGTTATGTGTTACATTATCTGATGAAGCACTATTAAATATTATGTTCAGATTCTTATCGGTTGCAAATGAGCGTTAATTTTGGTATGCCTTAAAACTGTGGTAGTTTTTGAGAAAAAAATGGCCCTTCATATTTGGCCCGGGGCGTCGGCCAATCCTGGCTACGCCGTTGGCTATGACGACTATGAACTTTATTAGATGACGTGTGAGTTTATGTGTGCATGCATGTACACGCTCATGTTGTACTCGGTGATTAAAGAAAAACACTACTAGTAGGAGTACTATGTAACCATAATTATGAAACAAGTCCATCTCTAGATTCCGTTTCGAAAAAAAGTCCATCTCTAGATTTTACCATATGTAACCATAGTTATGAAACAAGTCCATCTTTAGATTTTACCTGCTGCGTCTCGATGTTCATCTTTTATCATTCGTATATAGCCCAAAACTCAGCCTGAGATACCCTTTGAACTCCAAACCATACGGTACGGATTTATACTCGACAGAGTATCATATCTCCATGTTTCTCTTCGATGAGATTATTTTCTTGCTACCCTATCCTGTGTGACGTACTGATGTTGCCTTTGCGTGGCACCGTTTCTACTATCAGAGTTCAGATCAACGCAGGGGAATAGTCTGCCAAAGAAGACAAAAAAAATTAAACATCTCTATCGTCTCTCACTGTCGTCCTGCATGTGGCAATTCAATCCATGACCTGACTTGGCCAAACCTCGTCATGCGTAGCTGCGCACAACATCACGTCACGAAATTAAAGTCGCCGAGGCACTGCAAAATGCTGTGCCGAACAACAAGCGCGGCTGGCGTTGGTGCCTGCCTCATGTGTCTTTGCCTTTCCAGTGAAACGATGAACGCGGTTAAGTCACTCTCGCCTACTAATTAAGTATAGCAGGAGTAGCAATGGACCGAACGTCCCAAGGATTCTTCTTGCTATTTAGAGAGACCTCGACGAGGCTATAGGTAGTAGAAACCTCGGTCGCAGCTTAGCACCCAATTAAGCTTAGATTAATTATCTTGTAAGTAGACAAATGGCGGCCAGTCACTCACGGCATATGCTGATGGGAACTGATGGCTAGCTTAGCTAGCTGGTATCTCAGCCTATCATATCGCGTGGCCTGGCCTTTCCACATCAACATGATTACAAGGCGACGGAGGCGACAAAAGTGTCAAGCGCAACGGCGACAAAGTAACTTCCATCCCCTGCTTGATGCTGTCGATCGAGATGTGTCGTTTCAGAACTTGATTTCAGATCTGGTGGGAGGTCTAGCGTTCATTTCAATTTCAGTGCGATGAGTCGCGGGCCGAGCGAAAGGAGCTGCATGGATTTCTTCTTTTCTTCTAAAAATGTAAACATGAAACTCAAACCGGTACAAACTTTGAGTCGCGCTTTGAAATTCCGAACCGTTCCCACGGCCATGCATGCTTCTTGCATCATTACCTCCGAAGCTATAGATGATGACTAGGGCACGCTCTTCCTGTACCACATTGGCTTGTATGCACCAAACAATTCGCGCACATAAAAAAATCAAAATCGATGTAGAAATACGTGGAGTGGGTACATTCGGACACCCACTGCCACCGCAGCTACTACCCATGCTTTTCGAAATGATTGTAGTGCGCCTTTCTCTCTATCTCACACAAGGCGATGTCTCGATACAAAGCAGCTCCGTCTCTTTCCGGTGACGATGGCGCGCGTGCTGACCAACAGTAGAAGCGTACATGGCCGTCGGTCGGTCTTCCTTCCAGATGTGTTGAACAGTAGAAACGCGTGGAGAAGACGGAATAAAACATGAGTGAGCGAGTGGGGTTTGATCAACCGCTCCTGCGCTGCATGCATCTTCAGTCCGTAGAGAATTATAGTAGTAATAATTAGAGAGAAAGAAAGAGTTCACCTGGAAGCTAGCATCCACATTCATCTTCAGACTTCCTTCTTGCAGCGGCTGCCACTTGACTTGCACCTTTGGGCCACACACTTTATTCTTGCCAGCAGCAACACAGAGATCCATAGCAATATTTGTTGTCCACTTAACAGATTGAGGCACCATTCTAACTTGCTCCTCATGGTGCCTAGCATTCCTCTCCGATCCAGGTGAACTCGAATGAGGGAGCTACGGGTCTAGTCCTACGTGACCATTCTGGATCCTTGATCAGAGGCCAAGCTTTATGGTATGGGCAAGCTGAAAATGCTTTGATTATGGAAGCTTTTGCTGTTAGGGATGGAACTAAACTGGCTTGTGATCTAGGCCTCGGCAACATCACAATAGAAACTGATGCGAGAGAGGTAGTCAACCTCTGGAGGAGTCGAGAGCAGGGAAGATCAGAAATTGCACCGATTCTCCAAGAGATTGAAGAGCTCAGTAGCAACTTGGAATTTTTCCAACTGAACTTCATTGGGCGTGGAGCTAATGAAGGGGCACATCTTTGTGCTAAGCAGGCTTCTTCGATTAGAAGGAGATGTTTATGGATCAACTTTGTTCCTAGGTTTCTAGTTGAATGCCTGCAGAATGATTGTAATGCTACTGTTTAATGATAGCTCTTGTTTCGCAAAAAAAAAAAAGAAAAAAAAGAAAGAGAAGCACTGACTAGGAGCACCATTGCACCAAACTCGTCGCTCTCGCTCGCCCTTCTCGTGCGTAGCTTTCAGTTAGCATGTGTTCATCGGGGTTTCTACTTTCTAATACTACCAACGATGGCCGCCATTGAAAAGATTATACTCCACCATGCACTAAACTATTGGTTAATACTATAATCCCGAGAGAGAAGCGACTCCACCATGCACGGTAGGGCACAGCCGCTCTTTCTTGAACGAACATACGACACACGTGACACGTCCAAGATCTACCAATCCGCACCGTTCGTTCTCTCGCCGGGACGTTCTCTCGCCGGGAGTATGACCGTGTCCGGATAATTAAGCAGCTGGATCCAACCCAGGAGAAATCGACGGGTCTAAGCACAGTCGCCGTTTTTTTTTAAAAAAAAACTAGCAGAGTCGCCGTTGATCTATCTGCCTAAAAGGAAGAATTTATTCCAAAAAAAGATCTAACTAAATTCTAAAGGGAGGTGACCGAGACGCAAGCAATTCGCGACAACGAAAACGCCGGCCCGAATCGGGCCAGAAATTATCGGGACCGCGTGCTGCGCCGGTACGCGGTCAGGTCTCCCCGTGGATGCCGGAGCCCGCACCCGGCCCACCACGGCGTTCCGCGGGTGCACGCACGCACGCGTCCCCGTCGCCGGTCCTCTTTCGTGCTCGCTCCTGCACTCAGTCAGTCAGTGCGGTGTGTACATCACAAAGCAGAATCGGCACCAACGCACACTACCGCCGAGAGAGCATTATGCTTCTTCAGGTTTTCAATTTCTCCCAACCAAGTCTGTAAACATCCCCGCCCGCCGCCTAATAATTATTCTCGTTCAGGTTTTCATTTTCGCCTTAGCATCGTCATCACCTGCTCATGTCCGCTGTTCATCAACAAAAGCATTACCATCATAAATTACTCGGTGGCATCTGGTGCGCGCGCCAAAACGAGGTGATCCATCGCTTCCTCTACCTTCTAAATCACACACTATTGGTCTCCATTGTTGTTTATGGACATGATACTACTCCTTCACATCATATGCAATGTACGTACGCAGGTGTGTATTTTTCTTTTCTTGATTCAAAACCTGCTACAGAGAACGACACGCCGCAGGGCCATCCATTCATCACGCCCGCTACGTTCGGCCATTCGCCGCCTGACAGGTTGCGCGTATACATCACTCACACATCCATCCATCCATCCACACAGTTGTTTTCCCCTCTCCTTTTCTTTTTCCTTTTTTTTGAGGGAACTCTTTTTCTCTTTTTCTTTTTCCGGGAGCGCGATTTGACGGTACATGGGTCTTGTTTATGGGCCGTGGTCCGACATGGGGAGCACACCAGCAGACAGCAAAAGAAAGTATGATTGATCAGACGATGTGTGCTCTGCTCCTCCTCCCGCTGATATGAAAAAGGTCACGGCTTGGACTGCCCGGCTGCATCACCATTGTTTAGTGCTTCTTCGTTGCATATATAGTACATAAATAAAATAAAACTGGCATGATCTTTATTATTAGTTTGTTGCTGTAGTTGATCGGGTTGGAGGGCGGCCTTTTTCAAGTGCTGCTAGCTGTTTGCAGTGCCATTTTTTTGTTGATTATCCCCTCCTTTTTTTGTTGTTATACATACATTGGCGTGCAAGCTATGCCTAAGAAAAGCAAACCATTTTATACTTTATATCAATAGTTTGTTTAAAGTGGTATGAACATAGGGTCTCTCTAGATATCGTATAGTGCTACTCAATGGGATTTTGTGTCTACACAAATCATGTAAAGATGTCCCCTCTTGTCTATAAATGCAAGTCGCTTCGAAATTTGGCATACTCTTCAAGGTGAAACTTTGACCATCGACTTATATGTATACAAAAGTATGCCAGTTCAAATAAAAGTAGATATACATTACAAAGGCATATATTTTATAATGGATGTAGTTTTTGCAATTTCATATACTAGAAATGCTTGGGTAATATTTGTTTGTGGTGACCCAGATCGTAAAAACGACCTACATTTTCTAGTGGGAAGGAAAAGAACGCATGGCACATATTTTTTGGCAACCAATGTTGCCGTAGAGTTCACCCACATCATTGTAAGAGGAAAAAGTTGTCCGGTCAATTAAAGAAAATCGGAAGCAGCAAGCGAGCCTGGAGCACCACCAGTCTACCGAGCAGAGCAAAGGCAACAAGCATAACTCAAACCCAATGGAGGCCACACGATGTCGGCCACACCACCATCGTCGACATCGCCCATCGCGCCCGCGATCTATCGACTCCGACGCCACCTGAGCCCACCGAACCGCGAAACGGAAACCTTACAACCTCGGTAGCGAGCTCAAGACCACCAGTAATGTCGACCGCGGAGACGACGACGACAAGGCCACTCCAATTCTGGCGAGAAGCAAAGCTTAAAGGCACGCACACACACACAACCCATAAAATGAAAACCGCCCGCTCAAACACGATTCTTTTTGTTTTTTTTGAAAGGTACAAACATGATATTTTCATTACATGTCCGCATCAGTCACGGTCCCTCGCTTTGCATATATGTCACACATCGAATCTGAGGATTTTGTTTTGCTTGGGGGGCATGTGTTTGCGGAGATTTGGAAGCAAGCCATGTCAAAACGATCAACAGGGACATGATTTTCTCCCAGCATTAAAATTCCTTGTTCAGACAAGCCAGACAGAGAGAGCCGAGCTTCCTCCGTGACCAAGTACACGCGCACTCACCCGCAGTTTGACCACCCTAAGAGCATTACTAGTAGAGCCCTCAAACCCTCAAACCTCTAAAAATAACTATTTTTTTACAGTTTTCGTCAAAAAAAAAACTGTAGACTAGAACCCCTTAACCCTCAAACCCTCAATTTTTTTTAAAGGTCCAACCCTCAAACCCTCTTTCAATCCTCAAAAGTAAGGGCTGGGGAGCAAAAGCTACCCCAACCCTCATTTGGCGGTTACACTCGCGCGGGAGGGAAAAATCCTCCCAACTCCCGCGCCCACGCCCGCGACCGCCGCTGCTAGTCGCCCCCGTCGCCGGCGGCCACCCCGTCGACCTCCCGCGCGCAACAACAACGTCGTTCATGGGGAATATTCCGCTATAAGGGTTGGGTTTGAGGGTTCTAATCTTTGTCTCTGTTTTTCAACCCGTAAAAATGCACAAAAAAATCATTTTTGAACCCTTAAAACACTAGTGAGGGTTTGAGGGTTTGAGGATTCTACTAGTAATGCTCTACACAAACCAAGCCAAACAAACCTGGATCGACCGAGGCCCGGGTACTATTCGACTCGACTCACCCAACCATTATTCCTTCATCGCCATAAAAAATAGGTGAACGGAAGCTGAGAAGCTTCATGGCCGGATTAATTAGTGGAGCCAGCGGCACTGTTGCGACCCCGCTTAGGTTGGGTTGGGCTGGGTTGGGTTCCTGGAACACGCGTGACAGAGACCGGGCAGTGCCCCGTACCCTCCCCGTCCCTCCGCCTCGGAATTCTTTACCCTTTCCCGGCGATTCATATGCCGCGCCTTTGCGGAGCAGCAAAGATCAGGGAGGGGATCCGTCCATGGAATGGATGATCAACACGCTTTAGGCCGGGCACGGGTCAATTAACTAAGTGGCATGCGCGTCACGTTCTCGCCTCCCTCCCCTCCCATCCCATGATTAGGATGATGCTTAGGGCGAGGTACTAGTACAAGTAGAGGGAGGACTGCTTGGGGTGGTAGGCAGCTGGAGACTGCGGAATTGTTGGCGGCCGGGCTCCCGTGTCCGAGAGGAACCCCTTTTTCTCCTGGCATTATCCGCTGAGAAGTCTGAGATAATTAGAGGTCGCTACTAGATTGATTGATTGGGTTGATCGATAAGGGCAGGTAAAGCTCTTTGATTGATCCGTCCCTTGGGTCTCTCCCAAAGTGCGGTATATATCCGTCCGTCAAGCTTCAAGCCGGCCGGCCTTGAGTTGCTAGCTAACTCTGCGAGGGTGGTTTGGTCCGGTCAGGTGTGCGTGCGTGCGTGCTCGCCGGCGATGGGTTCTTGCGTGTCGACCACGAGGCGGCGGCGGAGGTCCTCCAGGAAGCTGTCGGCCACGGCGACCAAGTTCCGCCGCAAGGTGTCCGCCGCGATCGCCGGCGACGCGGCCGGCCGCTTCGCCGCGCGCCACGGGGTCGTCCGCGTCGACGGCGCGCCGCCGGCCTCGGGCGTCACGCTCCACCTCACGCAGCTGCAGTGGCAGCACAGCCAGATGGACGCAGGGAATGGTGAGGCACCAAACCAAACGCCTCGTGTTCTCCGGCCGGCGCCGACCTGCTCGACCAGAGCACTGAATTTTCTTTTCTTGTTTTTTGCAGTGATCTGCGACGAGGCGTGGTACGACTCCGTCAGCATGCTGGGAGACTCGGCCGGCTCCGACGACGACGACAACGATTACTCCAGCGTCAGTGGAGGTATGGCGCTCGCCCCCATCTTTCCTGCCCTGCAGTGCAGTAAGTTCCAGGCTCGCCGTGCTCACATATCCATCCCCCTCCTTGCAAAATCCAGATCCTCTCCCGGAGGACGCCGCCGGCGGCACGAGCGCGTCGCCGTGCAAGGACGCGGCGTGCCTGGCGGACGCCGTGCAGCGCCTCCGGAGCATCGCGGACGCGGAGGCGTGCCAGGGCGACCCCCCGGGGAAAAGCGAGGACCCCGACGCTGCTCCTGCTCCTGGTCATGCCGCTGCCGGTGGCCTGAAAGAACCGCAGAGCGCGGCGTCCTGCTCGCCTCGGCCTCTCCCGGGCTCCGTCCCGAGCCACAAGGTGCAGCCGATGCCGGTCGCCGGGTTCAGCCCGCACCACCAGAGGAAGAAATCGGCCGTCGTCAGGCTCTCCTTCCGGAGGAGGTCGTACGAGGGCGATGAGATGACCGAAATGAGTGAGTCAACATCACCACTTTCGCCTACTGATCCAGCACTATTGTTCAATTTGTTCATCAGCATTTCGTTCCTGCTTTGCTGACGAAACTGACGATTAATTCAGCTGGCTCGGCCAAGTACCTGTACCGGCCGAGAGCGGGCCTGACGCTGCCGTGTGCGGCCGGCGAGAAGCCGTCGGAGGGCTGCTGGTCGGTCCTCGAGCCGTCGGTGTTCAGGGTCAGAGGGGAGGGTTTCTTCAGGTAAGAAGCAGTGTTACTGAAACTCCTGATGTGCATTCACTCACTGTATATTTCGTCTGTCAGCATGCCTGACTGAAGCTTATGAAATTGGTTGCAGAGACAAGAGGAAATCCCCAGCCCCAAACTGCTCCCCCTACACCCCGATCGGAGCTGACATGTTTGCCTGCCCAAGGAAGGTGCACCACATTGCGCAGCACATCGCGCTCCCGTCGCTCAAGCCCCACGACTCCTTCCCTTCGCTCCTCATTGTCAACATTCAGGTAATTCACTCGTGTTTCTTGACCTAACACTTAACAAGTTGTACTGATTTGTCACCTTTGGGAATTGATTGGTTAGATCTGAATTTAACAAGCTAACTGATCTGTACAGTTGCCTACCTACCCTACTACCATGTTCGGCGAGAACGACGGCGACGGGGTTAGCCTGGTCCTGTATTTCAAGATATCCGATAGCTTCGACAAGGAGATCTCTCCTCAGCTCAAGGACAGCATCAAGGTGAGCCAAATTGATTACATTTCTATTTCATTTCACAATCTAACAATTTTCAGTACCTTGGAGGCTTGGACAAGTTTCTG
Organism: Triticum aestivum; assembly: GCF_018294505.1. Lineage (NCBI taxonomy): Eukaryota > Viridiplantae > Streptophyta > Magnoliopsida > Poales > Poaceae > Triticum > Triticum aestivum. Next base: position 582,039,833 of record NC_057807.1, on the reverse strand, counting down.
ATGAGTAATTGGTTATGCAGAGTGTTATGAACGAGGAAATGGAGAAGGTCAAGGGGTTCCCGGTGGACAGCAACGTGCCCTACACAGAGAGGCTGAAAATCCTGGCCGGCATTGTAAACCCTGAAGACCTGCAGCTCAGCGCGGCCGAGAGGAGGCTTGTGCAGACCTACAACCAGAAGCCCGTGCTGTCTAGGCCCCAGCACAAATTCTACAAGGTACTGTACTAACCAATTATGCTGTCTCACATCTCCATGTGCTCAAATTCAGAGATTTCTTCATGTCCTAGTGCTGACTGAAACGTGTGCGTCCGTTTGTTCATTGTGATGCAGGGCTCGAACTACTTCGAGATCGACATCGACGTGCACCGGTTCAGCTACATATCGCGGAAGGGCCTTGAGACCTTCCGAGAGCGGCTGAAACATGGTGTCATCGATCTTGGGCTGACCATTCAGGTACTTAATATTTCCCCTCTGTTCTTGGCCTTGGGACCTGTTGTCATGAGGAGTATTTTGTTGGCTGAAAGTCTGAACCTTGTCGTCTGGGTGCAGGCACAGAAGGCTGAGGAGCTACCTGAGCATGTGTTGTGCTGCATGAGGCTGAACAAGTTGGATTTTGCGGACAACGGGCAAATACCGACGCTCATAACCTCCAGCGATGAATGAAGCTGGAAAATGTACTGACTTTGAGAGTGAGAGAGACAAGCTGTATATAGCGGGAGATAGAGGTAGGAACTAACGCAAATTTGTTGGGTAACGGTGTATTGATCGTGCAAATAATCTTGTGCACCGAATTGCAATTGGAGCAGTTCTGCTGTCTAAAGTTGTTCAGATGTTCGAATAGCCTGCATGCCTTTTTCAGAACATGGAAATGCGAGATTGCCCAAGTTGCCAAAGTCGCATTGTACATAATCTTGTGCACCGAAAATTGCCCCCAAAAAAGTTCAACGCATGAAAAGGAAGAGGAGGCCACAAAATACCACTCGTGCTGTGTGTAAACCCAAATTGGTCACTGTAAGAGTCGAGGAAACATGGTGGTGGTTTGTGAAAGATTTCATAGATGAACACACCCCATCCTCTGGTCCCACGTGATCTTTCTTGTATATTGTGTTCACACAAACGAATGAGCGACGAGCTGAAAGCGAGTATTGTAGAGATGGAAAATTCTGGGATCCTCAAACACAAAATCATAGATATCTTGCAAATTCAATCCGGGTCTATGATCAGCTTGAATGCACGACGAGATACATTTAGAATTTTTGCTATCTCTACAAGCAGGAAACAATCATTTTCGGTGATGCTCAAACGGTGATCCATTACGTGATGGTGCGACAAGAGAGAGATCCAGGTTTTTCTTCAAGTACTTGGTTGATAAAGATGGACATCATAAGGGATTGTCCTCCTCCGATAGCCAATCTGGCTTGACTACGAGGCTTTCAACGATGTTTTTTCATAGCACATACAGAGGCGGACCACGAAAAAAAAATTAAGGTGGGGCGAAGTCTCACTAAGATTTTTCTTTATGCAAATCAAAGGAGTCAATACACACTAACAGTGCACACTACAAACGAATAACCAAATACAACGAAATTGCAGACATGTTTCAATAGAAAAACAACCTAAAACATACCGATAATGAAGCATTTAGTGGCGTGTAGAAGACCCAGGCAATGGCAGTGCCCTACCCTCCTTCTGAAAATCTTCCTTAATTTTATTGAGATCAATACTTTTGAAGATCTCTCGCTCAATGTAACACACCATCAAGTCATTTAGCCAGCCATCACACATCTTGCTGCGCAACTCAGTCTTGATGATTTTCATTGATGAGAAGGCTCTTTCAACTGTTGCCGTCGCTACCGGTAGTAGCAATGCCAACTCAATGAGGCGATAAATAGCAGGAAACATGACATGCCTCTCAAGTTCAACCATCTTTTTTGCTAGACTTGCAATATCATGACAAGCTCTAAAGTCTTCAATTCTTCTCATATGGATAATGAATAGCTCTAGGTTATCAACTATATGTTCACGTTCATAATCTGAGAAATTCTCATGACAAATCTCTGTGAGTCTAGCAAGCTTATTCACATTGAACCTAGAAAAGGAGTTTCTAGGGTCAAGACAAGAGAAGTTCTGGAGCAGCTCTGAAGATACCTCATTAAAACGATGATCAAACTCTATGGTGATGGAGTCTATGGCAGCATAGAAGGTGTCCACGTGGAAAAAATGGTCAGCCGTGACATTGTTTCGTCCACCTTTTCTTGTCCCCCCCCCCCTTTGTAAAGATGCCATCCATATTTGGTATGGGAATGTCGTTTTTGGCGCAAAAGGCTTTGACATCTTCCAAGAGTGGCTCCCAACCATTATTTCTCCAGTTGATCAAACGTGTTCTCACATCTGTAACCAATGACATTTCCTAAAATGAGACAATTACAATTTTAGATGCATGTATGTTTACATGAACAAAACATATCAAACAGACTAGATACATATAGCATGTTCCATCACATACCTGAACAACATTTTGATCCTTCTTTTGCAATAGAAGAGACAAATCATTTGTCATGCGAAGGATTTTTAGCATCATCTTCAGGATGAACACAAAGCTAAGAGTCTCCATTTGATGAACCAAACCTCCAGCCCTACATGGAACATGTTGTTGGAAATATGCCCTAGAGGCAATAATAAAAGGATTATTATTATATTTCCTTGTTCATGATAATTGTCTTTATTCATGCTATAATTGTATTATCCGGAAATCGTAATACACGTGTGAATACATAGACCGTAATATGTCCCTAGTAAGCCTCTAGTTGACTAGCTCGTTGATCAACAGATAGTCATGGTTTCCTGACTATGGACATTAGATGTCGTTGATAACGGGATCACATCATTGGGAGAATAATGTGATGGACAAGACCCAATCCTAAGCATAGCACAAGATCGTGTAGTTCGTTTTGCTAGAGCTTTTCCAATGTCAAGTATCTTTTCCTTAGACCATGAGATCGTGTAACTCCCGGATACCGTAGGAGTGCTTTGGGTGTACCAAACGTCACAACGTCACTGGGTGACTATAAAGGTGCACTACAGGTATCTCCGAAAGTGTATGTTGGGTTGACACGGATCGAGACTGGGATTTGTCACTCCGTATTACGGAGAGGTATCACTGGGCCCACTCGGTAGTGCATCATCATAATGAGCTCAAAGTGACCAAGTGTCTGGTCACGGGATCATGCATTACGGTATGAGTAAAGTGACTTGCCGGTAACGAGACTGAACGAGGTATTGGGATACCGACGGTCGAGTCTCGGGTAAGTAACATACCGTCTGACAATATACGGGGTTGCTTGAATCCTCGACATCGTGGTTCATCCGATGAGATCATCGAGGAGTATGTGGGAGCCAACATGGGTATCCAGATCCCGCTGTTGGTTATTGACCGGAGAGCCGTCTCGGTCATGTCTGCATGTCTCCCGAACCCGTAGGGTCTACACACTTAAGGTTCGGTGACGCTAGGGTTGTACGAATATGAGTATGCAGCAAACCAAATGTTGTTCGGAGTCCCGGATGAGATCCCGGACGTCACGAGGAGTTTCGGAATGGTCTGGAGGTAAATAATTATATATAGGAAGTGTTGTTTCGGCCATCGAGAAAGTTTCGGGGTCACCCGGTATTGTACCGGGACCACCGGAAGGGTCCCGGGGGTCCACCGGGTGGGTCCACCTATCCCGGAGGGCCCCGTGGGCTGAAGTGGGAGGGGAACCAGCCCCTAGTGGGCTGGTGTGCCCCCCCCTTGGGCCCCCTGCGCCTAGGGTTGGAAACCCTAGGGTGGGGGCGCACCACTTGCCTTGGGGGGCACTCCACCCCCCCTGGCCGCCGCCCCCCTTGGGAGATTGCATCTCCAGGGCCGGTGCCCCCCTGGGGGCCTATATAAAGGAGGGGGGAGGGTGGGCAGCCGCACCCTGAGTCTTGGCACCTCCCTCCCCCTGCTACACCTCTTCCTCCTCCCACAGTTGCTTGGCGAAGCCCTGCCGGAGTCCTGCTGCATCCACCACCACACCGTCGTGCTGCTGGATCTTCATCAACCTCTCCTTTCCCCTTGCTGGATCAAGAAGGAGGAGACGCCACACTGACCGTACGTGTGTTGAACGCGGAGGTGCCGTCCGTTCGGCGCTAGGATCACGACGAGAACGACTACTTCAACCCCGTTTTTTTGAACGCTTCCGCTCGCGATCTACAAAGTGGTATGTAGATGCATCTCTCCTTTCACTCGTTGCTTAGATGAACTCATAGATGGATCTTGGTGAAACCGTAGAATTTTTTTTATTTTCTGCAACGTTCCCCAACAGTGGCATCATGAGCTAGGTCTATGCGTAGTTCTCTATTACACGAGTAGAACACAAATATGTTGTGGGCGTAGATCTTGTCAACTTGCTTGCCGCTACTAGTCTTTTCTTGCTTCAGCGGTATTGTGGGATGAAGCGGCCCGGACCGACCTTACACGTACGCTTACGTGAGACAGGTTCCACCGACTGACATGCACTAGTTGCATAAGGTGGCTAGCGGGTGTCTGTCTCTCCTACTTTAGTTGGAGCGGATTCGATGAAAAGGGTCCTTATGAAGGGTAAATAGAAGTTGAGAAAAACACGTTGTGGTTATTCGTAGGTAAGAAAACGTTCTTGCTAGAACCCAATTGCAGCCACGTAAAAGATGCAACAACAATTAGAGGACGTCTAACTTGTTTTTGCAGCAATTGTCATGTGATGTGATATGGCCAGAAGTTGTGATGAATGATGAATGATATATTGTGATGTATGAGATCATGTTCTTGTAATAGGAATCATGACTTGCATGTCGATGAGTATGACAACCGGCAGGAGCCATAGGAGTTGTCTTTATTTTTGTATGACATGCGTGTCATTGAAGAACGCCATGTAAATTACTTTACTTTATTGCTAAACGCGTTAGCCATAGAAGTAGAAGTAGTCGTTGGCGTGACAACTTCATGAAGACACGATGATGGAGATCATGATGATGGAGATCATGGTGTCATGCCGATGACGAAGATGATCATGGAGCCCCGAAGATGGAGATCAAAGGAGCTATATGATATTGGCCATATCATGTCACTATTATATAATTGCATGTGATGTTTATTATGTTTATGCATCTTGTTTACTTAGAACGGCGGTAGTAAATAAGATGATCCCTTATAATAATTTCAAGAAAGTGTTTCCCCTAACTGTGCACCGTTGCTAAAGTTCGTCGTTTCGAAGCACCACGTGATGATCGGGTGTGATAGATCCTTACGTTCACATACAACGGGTGTAAGACAGTTTTACACATGCAGAACACTTAGGGTTAACTTGACAAGCCTAGCATGTACATACATGGCCTCGGAACACAAGAGACCGAAAGGTCGAACATGAGTCGTATGGAAGATACAATCAACATGGAGATGTTCACCGATGATGACTAGTCCGTCTCACGTGATGATCGGACACGGCCTAGTCGACTCGGATCGTGTAACACTTAGACGACTAGAGGGATGTCAATCTGAGTGGAAGTTCATTAAATAATTTGATTAGATGAACTTAATTATCATGAACTTAGTCTAAAATCTTTGCAAAATATGTCTTGTAGATCAAATGGCCAACGCTCATGTCAACATGAACTTCAATGCGTTCCTAGAGAAAACCAAGCTGAAAGATGATGGCGGCAACTATTCGGACTGGGTCCGGAACCTGAGGATCATCCTCATAGCAGCCAAGAAAGCATATGTCCTAGAAGAACCGCTAGGTGAAGCACCCATCCCAGAGAACCAAGACGTTATGAACGCTTGGTAGTCACGTGCTGATGATTACTCCCTCGTTTAGTGCGGCATGCTTTACAGCTTAGAACCGGGGCTCCAAAAGCGTTTTGAGAAACACGGAGCATATGAGATGTTCGAGGAGCTGAAAATGGTTTTTCAAGCTCATGCCCGGGTCGAGAGATATGAAGTCTCTGACAAGTCCTATAGTTGTAAGATGGAGGAAAACAGTTCTGTCAGTGAGCACATACTCAAAATGTCTGGGTTGCACAACTGCATGTCCCAGCTGGAGATCAACCTCCCGGACGAGGCGGTCATTGACAGAATTCTTCAGTCGCTCCCACCGAGCTACAAGAGCTTTGTGTTGAACTACAATATGCAGGGGATGGTGAAGACCATTCCTGAAGTATTTTCAATGCTGAAGTCAGCAGAGGTTGAAATCAAGAAAAAACATCAAGTGTTGATGGTCAATAAGACCACTAAGTTCAAGAAGGGCAAGGGTAAGAAGAACTTCAAGAAGGACGGCAAAGATGTTGCCGCGCCCGGTAAGCCAGTTGCCGGGAAGAAGTCAAAGAATGGACCCAAGCCCGAGACTGAGTGGTTTTATTGCAAGGGGAAGGGTCACTAGAAGCGGAACTGCCCCAAATACTTAGCGAAAAGAAGGCCGGCAACACTAAAGGTATATTTGATATACATGTAATTGATGTGTACCTTACCAGTACTCGTAGTAACTCCTGGGTATTTGATACCAGTGTCGTTGCTCATATTTGTAACTCACAGCAGGAGCTGCGGAATAAGCGGAGACTGGCGAAGGACGAGGTGACGATGCGCGTCGGGAATGGTTCCAAGGTCGATGTGATCGCCGTCGGCACGCTACCTCTACATTTACCCACGGGATTAGTTATGAACCTCAATAATTGTTATTTAGTGCCAAGTTTGAGCATGAACATTGTATCTAGATCTCGTTTAATACGAGATGGCTACTCATTTAAATCTGAGAATAATGGTTGTTCTATTTATATGAGAGATATGTTTTATGGTCATGCCCCGATGGTCAATGGTTTATTCTTAATGAATCTCGAACGTAATGTTACACATATTCATAGCGTGAATACCAAAAGATGTAAAGTTGATAACGACAGTCCCACATACTTGTGGCACTGCCACCTTGGTCACATTGGTGTCAAGCGCATGAAGAAGCTCCATGCTGATGGACTTTTAGAGTCTCTAGATTATGAATCATTTGACACATGCGAACCATGCCTCATGGGCAAAATGACCAAGACTCCGTTCTCCGGAACAATGGAGCGAGCAACCAACTTATTGGAAATCATACATACCGATGTGTGCGGTCCAATGAGCGTTGAGGCTCGCGGAGGATATCGTTATGTTCTCACTCTCACTGATGACTTGAGTAGATATGGGTATGTCTACTTGATGAAACACAAGTCTGAGACCTTTGAAAAGTTCAAGGAATTTCAGAATGAGGTAGAGAATCAACGTGACCGAAAGATAAAGTTCCTACGATCAGATCGTGGAGGAGAATACTTAAGTCACGAATTTGGTACACACTTAAGGAAATGTGGAATCGTTTCACAACTCACGCCGCCTGGAACACCTCAGCGTAAGGGTGTGTCCGAACGTTGTAATCGCACTCTATTGGATATGGTGCGATCTATGATGTCTCTTACCAATTTACCGCTATCATTTTGGGGATACGCTCTAGAGACAGCTACATTCACTTTAAATAGGGCACCGTCTAAATCCGTTGAGATGACACCGTATGAATTATGGTTTGGGAAGAAACCTAAGCTGTCGTTTCTAAAAGTTTGGGGATGCGATGCTTATGTCAAGAAACTACAACCTGAAAAGCTCGAACCCAAGTCGGAAAAATGCGTCTTCATAGGATACCCTAAGGAAACCATTGGGTATACTTTCTACTTAAGATCTGAGGGCAAGATCTTTGTTGCCAAGAATGGATCCTTTCTGGAAAAAGAGTTTCTCTCGAAAGAAGTAAGTGGGAGGAAAGTAGAACTCGATGAAGTACTACATCTTGAACCGGAAAGTAGTGCAGCTCAGGAAAATGTTCCTGTGGTGCCTACACCAACTGGAGAGGAAATTAATGATTATGTCAAGGTACTTCGGATCAAGTTGCTACTGAACCTCGTAGGTCCACAAGGACACGTTCCACACCAGAGTGGTATGGCAACCCTGTCCTGGAAATCATGTTGTTAGACAACGGTGAACCTTCGAACTATGAAGAGGCGATGGCGGGCCCATATTCCAACAAATGGCTTGAAGCCATGCAATCCGAGATAGAATCCATGTATGAAAACAAAGTATGGACTTTGACAGACTTGCCCGATGATCGGCGAACGATAGAAAACAAATGGATCTTTAAGAAGAAGACGGACGCGGATGGTAATATTACCATCTATAAAGCTCGACTTGTCGCTAAGGGTTATCGACAAGTTCAAGGGGTTGACTACGATGAGACATTCTCTCCCGTAGCGAAGCTGAAGTCCGTCCGAATCATGTTAGCAATTGCCGCATACTATGATTATGAGATATGGCAGATGGACGTCAAAACGACATTCCTTAACGGGTATCTTAAGGAAGAGCTGTATATGATGCAGTCGGAGGGTTTTGTCGATCCTAAGAATGCTAGCAAAGTATGCAAGCTCCAGCGATCCATTTATGGGCTGGTGCAAGCATCTCGGAGTTGGAACATTCGCTTTGATGAGATGATCAAAGCGTTTGGGTTTATGCAGACTTATGGAGAAGCCTGCGTTTACAAGAAAGTGAGTGGGAGCTCTGTAGAATTTCTCATATTATATGTAGATGACATACTTTTGATGGGAAATGATATAGAACTTTTGGACAACATTAAGGCCTACTTGAATAAGTGTTTTTCAATGAAGGACCTTGGAGAAGCTGCTTACATATTAGGCATCAAGATCTATAGGGATAGATTGAGACGCCTCATAGGTCTTTCACAAAGCACATACCTTGATAAGATTTTGAAGAAGTTCAAAATGGATCAGTCTAAGAAAGGGTTCTTGCCTGTATTGCAAGGTGTGAGATTGAGCTCAGCTCAATGCCCGACCACGGCAAAAGATAAAGAAGAGATGAGTGTCATCCCCTATGCTTCAGCCATAGGATCTATTATGTATGCCATGCTGTGTACCAGACCTGATGTAAAGCTTGCCGTAAGTTTGGTAGGAAGGTACCAAAGTAATCCCGGCAAGGAACACTGGACAACGGTCAAGAATATCCTGAAGTACCTGAAAAGGACAAAGGACATGTTTCTCGTTTATGGAGGTGACGAAGAGCTCGCCGTAAAGGGTTACGTCGATGCTAGCTTCGACACAGATCTGGATGACTCTAAGTCACAAACCGGATATGTATATATGTTGAATGGTGGAGCAGTAAGCTGGTGCAGCTACAAGCAGAGCGTCGTGGCGGGATCTACATGTGAAGCGGAGTACATGGCAGCCTCAGAGGCAGCGCATGAAGAAATTTGGGTGAAGGAGTTCATCACCGACCTAGGAGTCATACCCAATGCGTCGGGGCCGATCAAACTCTTCTGTGACAACACTGGAGCTATTGCCCTTGCCAAGGAGCCCAGGTTTCACAAGAAGACCAGGCACATCAAGCGTCGCTTCAACTCCATCCGTTAAAATGTTCAAGATGGAGACATAGATATTTGCAAAGTACATACGAATCTGAATGTCGCAGATCCATTGACTAAACCTCTTTCGCGAGCAAAACATGATCAACACCAGAACTCTATGGGTGTTTGATTCATCACAATGTAACTAGATTATTGACTCTAGTGCAAGTGAGAGACTGTTGGAAATATGCCCTAGAGGCAATAATAAAAGGATTATTATTATATTTCCTTGTTCATGATAATTGTCTTTATTCATGCTATAATTGTATTATCCGGAAATCGTAATACACGTGTGAATACATAGACCGTAATATGTCCCTAGTAAGCCTCTAGTTGACTAGCTCATTGATCAACAGATAGTCATGGTTTCCTGACTATGGACATTAGATGTCGTTGATAACGAGATCACATCATTGGGAGAATGATGTGATGGACAAGACCCAATCCTAAGCATAGCACAAGATCGTGTAGTTCGTTTTGCTAGAGCTTTTCCAATGTCAAGTATCTTTTCCTTAGACCATGAGATCGTGTAACTCCCGGATACCGTAGGAGTGCTTTGGGTGTACCAAACGTCACAACGTCACTGGGTGACTATAAAGGTGCACTACAGGTATCTCCGAAAGTGTCTGTTGGGTTGACACGGATCGAGACTGGGATTTGTCACTCCGTATTACGGAGAGGTATCACTGGGCCCACTCGGTAGTGCATCATCATAATGAGCTCAAAGTGACCAAGTGTCTGGTCACGGGATCATGCATTACGGTACGAGTAAAGTGACTTGCCGGTAACGAGACTGAACGAGGTATTGGGATACCGACGATTGAGTCTCGGGCAAGTAACATACCGTCTGACAAAGCGAATAGTATACAGGGTTGCTTGAATCCTCGACATCACGGTTCATCCGATGAGATCATCGAGGAGTATGTGGGAGCCAACATGGGTATCCAGATCCCGCTGTTGGTTATTGACCGGAGAGCCATCTCGGTCATGTCTGCATGTCTCCCGAACCCGTAGGGTCTACACACTTAAGGTTCGGTGACGCTAGGGTTGTATGAATATGAGTATGCAGCAAACCGAATGTTGTTCGGAGTCCCGGATGAGATCCCGCACGTCACGAGGAGTTTCGGAATGGTCCGGAGGTAAAGAATTATATATAGGAAGTGCTGTTTCGGCCATCGGGAAAGTTTCGGGGTCACCCGGTATTGTACCGGGACCACCGGAAGGGTCCCGGGGGTCCACCGGGTGGGGCCACCTATCCCGGAGGGCCCCGTGGGCTGAAGTGGGAGGGGAACCAGCCCCTAGTGGGCTGGTGCGCCCCCCCTTGTGCCCCCCTGTGCCTAGGGTTGGAAACCCTAGGGTGGGGGGGCGCACCACTTGCCTTGGGGGGCACTCCACCCTCCTGGCCGCCGCCCCCTTGGGAGATTGCATCTCCAGGGCCGGCACCCCCCTGGGGGCCTATATAAAGGAGGGGGGAGGGAGGGCAGCCGCACCCTGAGTCTTGGCGCCTCCCTCCCCCTGCTACACCCCTTCCTCCTCCCACAGTTGGTTGGCGAAGCCCTGCCGGAGTCCTGCTGCATCCACCACCACACCGTCGTGCTGCTGGATCTTCATCAACCTCTCCTTTCCCCTTGCTGGATCAAGAAGGAGGAGACGTCATGCTGACCGTACGTGTGTTGAACGCGGAGGTGCCGTCCGTTCGGCGCTAGGATCTCCGGTGATAGGATCACGACGAGAACGACTACCTCAACCCCGTTTTTTTGAATGCTTCCGCTCGCGATCTACAAAGTGGTATGTAGATGCATCTCTCCTTTCACTCGTTGTTTAGATGAACTCATAGATGGATCTTGGTGAAACCGTAGAATTTTTTTTATTTTCTGCAACGTTCCCCAACACATGCACATCATCCTCAACAATGCCCAAAACCTCTATGACTGCATCCCACATTGATTCAATGCGAGATAAGGTTGTGTAATGGGAGCCCCATCTTGTATCTCCAGGTGTGACTACATCTTGTATCTTCAAGCAAGTGGCATGTGCCGAAACATTGACACTTTCACGGGTACTTGGGTTTGATTTCGTGCTGCTGCCACTACCAAACACTTCAAAATATCTTTTCAAATCTGCAATTCACATCCAGAATGTTCACACATATTAATATGTCACTACAATCTGCTTGAATTTGAGGCGTCAAGCTACTGTTAAAATTTGCTACAAAATTTCAGGAAAGTTGAGAAATCACCTCCTCCCCTTTCATTTGGGTTTCCTGTTCCCTTCCTCTTCCTTTCCATCTTCGGGCAATTTGGCCGGGACTATGCTGGACTAAGAAGTGGCTGGACGGCCGGACAACCGGACTGCTGTTGGCCTGCCGCTGCTACTAGGTGCTCGGCATCTGCACTTTGCAGGCACTTTTTGAAGGAAATATGCGCTAGAGGCAATAATAAAGTTATTATTTATTTCCTTATTTCATGATAAATGTTTATTATTCATGCTAGAATTGTATTAACCGAAAACATGATACATGTGTGAATATATAGACAAACATAGTGTCACTAGTATGCCTCTACTTGACTAGCTCGTGAATCAAAGATGGTTAAGTTTCCTAGCAATGGACATGATTGTCATTTGATTAACGGGATCACATCATTAGGAGAATGATGTGATTGACTTGACCCATTCTGTTAGCTTAGCACTTGATCGTTTAGTATGTTGCTATTGCTTTCTTCATGACTTATACATGTTCCTATGACTATGAGATTATACAACTCCCGTTTACCGGAGGAACACTTTGTGTGCTACCAAACGTCACAACGTAACTGGGTGATTATAAAGGAGCTCTATAGGTGTCTCCGAAGGTACTTGCTGAGTTGGCGTATTTCGAGATTAGGATTTGTCACTCCGATTGTCGGAGAAGTATCTCTGGGCCCTCTCGGTAATGCACATCACTATAAGCCTTGCAAGCAATGTAGCTAATGAGTTAGTTACGGAATGATGCATTACATAACGAGTAAACAGACTTGCCGGTAACGAGATTGAACTAGGTATTGGGCTACCGACGATCGAATCTCGGGCAAGTAACATACCGATGACAAAGGGAACAACGTATGTTGTTATGCGGTTTGACCGATAAAGATCTTTGTAGAATATGTGGGAGCCAATATGAGCATCCAGGTTCCGCTATTGGTTATTGACCGAAAACGTGTTTCGGTCATGTCTACATAGTTCTCGAACCCGTAGGGTCCGCACGCTTAAGGTTTCGATGATAGTTTTATTATGATTTTATGCTTTTTGATGTACCGAAGGAGTTCAGAGTCCCGGATGAGATCGGGAACATGACGACGAGTCTTGAAATGGTCAAGACATAAAGATCAATATATTGGACGACTATATTTGGACATCGGAAAGGTTCCAAGTGGTTCGGGTATTTTCGGAGTACCGGGGAGTTACGGGAATACGGGGGAAGAAGTATATGGGCCTTATTGGGATTTAGGGGAGAGAGAGAGGCAGGCCGTGCGCCCCCCAATGACTAGTCCGAATTGGACTAGGGGGAGGGGCGGCGCCCCCTCCTTCCTTCTCTTCCCTCTCCCCCTTCCTTGTCTCCTACTCCTACTACATGGAAGGGGAGGATCCTACTCCCGGTGGGAGTAGGACTCCTCCAGGGCGCGCCATAGGGGCCGGCCCTCTCCCTCTCCTCCACTCCTTTATATGCGGGGGCAGGGGGACACCTCTAGACACAACAACAATTGATCCTTGAGATCTCTTAGCCGTGTGCGGTGCCCCCCTCCACCATAATCCACCTCGGTAATATCGTAGCGGTGCTTAGGCGAAGCCCTGCATCGGTAGAACATCATCATCGTCACCATGCCGTTGTGCTGACGGAACTCTCCCTCAAAGCTCGGCTGGATCGGAGTTCGAGGGACGTCATCGAGCTGAACGTGTGCTGAACTCGGAGGTGCCGTGCGTTCGGTACTTGATCGGTCGGATCGTGAGGACGTACGACTACATCAACCGCGTTGTGCTAACGCTTCTGCTTTCGGTCTACGAGGGTATGTGGAGACACTCTCCCCTCTCGTTGCTATGCATCACCATGATCTTGCGTGTGCGTAGGAATTTTTTTGAAATTACTACGTTCCCCAACAGTGGCATCTGAGCCAGGTTTTATATGTAGATGTTATATGCACGAGTAGAACACAAGTGAGTTGTGGGCTATACGAGTCATACTGCTTACCAGCATGTCATACGTTGGTTCGGCGGTATTGTTGGATGAAGCGGCCCGGACCAACATCACATGTACGCTTACACGAGGTTGGTTCTACCGACGTGCTTTGCACACAGGTGGCTGGCGGGTGTCAGTTTCTCCAACTTTAGTTGAACCGAGTGTGGCTACGCCCGGTCCTTGCGAAGGTTAAAACAACACTAACTTGACGAGCTATCGTTGTGGTTTTGATGTGTAGGTAAGAACGGTTCTTACTCAGCCCGTAGCAGCCACGTAAAATTTGCAACAACAAAGTAGAGGACGTCTAACTTGTTTTTGCAGGGCATGTTGTGATGTGATATGGTCAAGACGTGATGCTATATTTTATTGTATGAGATGATCATGTTTTGTAACCGAGTTATCGGCAACTGGCAGGAGCCATATGGTTGTCGCTTTATTGTATGAAATGCAAGCGCCCTGTAATCGCTTTACTTTATCACTAAGCGGTAGCGATAGTCGTAGAAGCAATAGATGGCGAAACGACAATGATACTACGATGGAGATCAAGGTGTCGCGCTGGTGACGATGGTGATCACGACGGTGCTTCGGAGATGGAGATCACAAGCACAAGATGATGATGGCCATATCATATCACTTATATTGATTGCATGTGATGTTTATCCTTTATGCATCTTATCTTGCTTTGATTGACGGTAGCATTTTAAGATGATCTCTCACTAATTATCAAGAAGTGTTCTCCTAGAGTATGCACCATTGCGAAAGTTCTTCGTGCTGAGACACCACGTGATGATCGGGTGTGATAGGCTCTACGTTCAAATACAACGGGTGCAAAACAGTTGCACATGCAGAATACTCAGGTTAAACTTGACGAGCCTAGCATATACAGATATGGCCTCGGAATACTGAGACCGAAAGGTCGAGCGTGAATCATATAGTAGATATGATCAACATAGTGATGTTCACCATTGAAAACTACTCCATCTCACGTGATGATCGGACATGGTTTAGTTGATTTGGATCACGTGATCACTTAAATGACTAGAGAGATGTCTATCTAAGTGGGAGTTCTTAAGCAATATGATTAATTGAACTTAAATTTATCATGAACTTAGTCCTGGTAGTATTTTGCAAATTATGTTGTCGATCAATAGCTCGCGTTATTGCTTTCATATATTTATTTTGATATGTTCCTAGAGAAAACTATGTTGAAAGATGTTAGTAGCAATGATGCGGATTGGATCCGTGATCTGAGGTTTATCCTCATTGCTGCACAGAAGAATTATGTCCTTGATGCACCGCTAGATGTCAGACCTATTGCAAGAGCAGATGCAGATGTTTTGAACGTCATGGACCATATGAGATGTTCCAGGAGTTGAATTTAATATTTCAAGCAAATACCCGAGTTGAAAGATATGAAGTCTCCAACAAGTTCTATAGCTAAAAGATGGAGGAGAATCGCTCAACTAGTGAGCATGTGCTCAGATTGTTTGGGTACTACAATCGCTTGAATCAAGTGGGAGTTAATCCTCCAAATAAGATAATGATTGATAGAGTTCTCCAGTCACCATCACCATGTTACTAGAACTTCGTGATGAACTATAGTATGCAAGGGATGACGAAAATGATTCCCGAGCTCTTCGTGATGCTGAAATCAACGAAGGTAGAAATCAAGAAAGAGCATCAAGTGTTGATGATTGACAAGACCACTAGTTTCAATAAAAGGGCAAAGGGAAAGAAAGGGAACTTCAAGTAGAATGGCAAGCAAGTTGTCACTCCCACGAAGAAGCCCAAAGCTGGACCAAAGCCTGAAACTGAGTGCTTCTACTGCAAAGGAAATGGTCACTGGAAGTGGAAATGCCCTGAATATTTGGTAGATAAGAAGGATGGCAAAGTGAACAAGGGTATATTTGATATACAGGTTATTGATGTGTACCTTACTAGTGTTTATAGTAACCCCTGGGTATTTGATACTTGTTCGGTTGCTAAGATTAGTAACTCGAAACAGGAGTTACAGAATAAACAGAGACTAATTGAGGGTGAAGTGACAATGTGTGTGGTTCCAAGATTGATATGATCATCATCGCACACTCCCTATATTTTCGAGATTAGTGTTAAACCTGAATAAATGTTATTTGGAGTTTGCGTTGAGCATGAATATGATTTGATCATGTTTATTGCAATACGGTTATTCATTTAAAGTCAGAGAATAATTGTTGTTCTGTTTACATGAAATAAAACCTTCGATGGTCATACACCCAATGAAAATAGTTTGATGGATCTCGATCGTAGTGATACACATATACATAATATTGATGCCAAAAGATGCAGAGTTGATAATGATAGTGCAACTTATTTGTGGCACTGCCGTTTGGGTCATATCAGTGTAAAGCGCATGAAGAAACTCCATAAAGATGGACTTTTGGAATCACTTGGTTATGAATCATTTGATGCTTGCGAATCGTGCCTGAGGGAGTCCTGGATTAGGGGGTGTCCAGATAGCCGAACTATCACCGATGGCTGGACTCCTAGACTATGAAGATACAAGATTGAAGACTTCGTCCCGTGTCCAGATGGGACTTTCCTTGGTGTGGAAGGCAAGCTTGGCGATACGGATATGTAGATCTCCTACCATTGTAACCGACTCTGTGTAACCCTAACCCTCTCCGGTGTCTATATAAACCGGAGGGTTTTAGTCCGTAGGACAAACAACAATCATACCATAGGCTAGCTTCTAGGGTTTAGCCTCTCTGATCTCGTGGTAGATCTACTCTTGTACTACCCATATCATCAATATTAATCAAGTAGGAGTAGGGTTTTACCTCCATCGAGAGGGCCCGAACCTGGGTAAAAACATCGTGTCCCTTGTCTCCTGTTACCATCCGCCTAGACGCACAGTTCGGGAACCCCTACCCGAGATCCACCGGTTTTGACACCGACATTGGTGCTTTCATTGAGAGTTCCTCTGTGTCGTCACCTTTGGGCCCGATGGCTCCTTCAATCATCAGCAACGACGTGGTCCAGGGTGAGACTTTTCTCCCTGAATAGATCTTCGTATTCGGCGGCTTCGCACTGCGGGCCAATTCGCTTGGCCATCTGGAGCAGATCGAAAACTGCGCCCCTGGCCATCAAGTCAGATTTGGAAGTTTGAACTACACGGCTGACATCCGCGGAGACTTGATCTTCGACGGATTCGAGCCACAGCCAAGCGCGCCGCATTGTCTCGATGGGTATGACCTAGCTCTACCGCCGAACAGTACCCTGGAGGCCGCACCAGCATCCGCTCCGACCCTAATTTCAGAGCCGACTTCGCCGATCGAGGACAAGTGGTTGGACACCGCCTCGAGGGCTACTACCTCTACGGCAATTGAGCCGAACACCATCCCTGTCCTTTGCAAAGCCCGTGACTCCGAGGTGCCGGACTCCCCTCCGGACTCCAAACCTCCCGCACCCCTGCCAGTCAAATCCGATTGGGCGCCGGTTATGGAGTTCACTGCCGCGAACATTTTTCAGCACTCGCCCTTTGGCGACATCCTAACTTTACTAAAGTCCCTCTCTTTATCAGGAGAGCCCTGGCCGGACTGTGGCCAGGAAGGTTGGGATGCGGACGACGAAGAAATTCAACGCCCACCCACCACCCACTTCGTAGCCACTGTCGATGATTTAACCGACATGCTCGATTTCGACTCCGAAGACATCGACGGTATGGACGACGATGCAGGAGACATCCAAGAACCGGCGCCTACAGGGCACTGGAAGGCCACCTTGTCATATGACATATACATGGTGGACACCCCTAAAGATGGGAATGGCAATGGAACAGTGGAGGATGACCCCTCCAAGAAGCAGCCCAAGCGTCGGCGTCAGCGGCGCCGCTCTAAAACCCGTCATAGCAAAAACGATGATTCCGGCACGGGAGATAATAACACCCCGGACAGTGCCGAAGACAACCCCCTCCAGTAGGATTCAACACAGGAGGAGGGAGAAGCCAGCCCTCATGATAGAGCGGCAGACAGAGAGGTGGAGGGCGATAATTATATGCCTCCCTCCAAAGATGAAGCAAGCCTCGATGACGACGAATTTGTCATGCCCGAGGATCCCGTCAAACAAGAGCGTTTCAAACGCAGGATTATGGCCACGGCAAACAGCCTCAAGAAAAATCAGCAGCAACTTAGAGCTGACCAAGACTTGCTAGCTGACAGATGGACCAAAGTCCTTGCAGCCGAAGAGTACAAACTCGATCGCCCCTCCAAGAGCTACCCAAAACGCAGGCTGCTACCCCAATTAGAGGAGGAAGCACCCAAACCTACATCACCAACGCATGACGCGGCCGACCAGCCACCTCGTGGCCGCGACAGAGAGGCCTCTAGGCCCTCCGCTAAAGCCGCGCCCCGGCGTCGCTCAAAAAGCACAAAGCCGCGGGGAAATGCGCCGGACTTGCGAGACATATTGGAGGACAAGGCAAGGCAAATAAGATCGATCTACGGATCGCGTGGGCGCCCCACAACACGTGATGACAACCGTCACGCCGGATACAACAATTCCGGCCGGGCCGAACACAGTAGACAAAGCTCATTTGAGCTACGTCGTGATATAGCCCAATATAGAGGCGCCGCACACCCACTATGCTTCACAGATGAAGTAATGGATCATCAAATCCCTGAGGGTTTCAAACCCGTAAACATTGAATCATATGATGGCATGACAGATCCTGCGGTTTGGATCAAGGACTATCTCCTTCACATCCACATGGCCCACGGTGATGATCTACACGGCATCAAATACCTCCCACTCAAGCTCAAAGGACCAGCTCGACATTGGCTCAACAGCTTGCCAGCAGAGTCAATTGGTTGTTGGGAAGACCTGGAAGCCGCATTCCTTGATAACTTCCAGGGCACATATGTGCGGCCACCAGACGCAGATGACCTAAGACACATAATTCAGCAGCCAGACGAATCGGCCAGACAATTCTGGACACGGTTCTTAACCAAGAAAAATCAAATCGTTGACTGTCCGGATGCAGAGGCCCTTGCAGCCTGCAAACATAACATCCGCGACGAGTGGCTTGCCCGGCACCTAGGACAGGAAAAGCCGAAATCCATGGCAGCCCTCACATCACTCATGACCCGCTTCTGCGCGGGAGAGGACAGCTGGCTAGCTCGTAGTAATAACCTGACCAAAAATCCTGGTAGTTCGGATACCAAGGACAACAATGGTAGGTCGCGTCGCAACAAGCACAAACGCCGCATTAACGGCGATAATACTGAAGATACGGCAGTCAATGCCGGATTCAGAGGCTCCAAACCCGGTCAGCGGAAAAAGCCGTTCAATAGAAATACTCAGGGCCCGTCCAATTTGGACTGCATACTCGATCGGTTGTGCCAGATACATGGCACCCCCGAAAAACCAGCCAACCACACCTATAGGGATTGTTGGGTATTCAAGCAGGCAGGCAATTTAAGTGCCGAACACAATGACAAGGGGCTGCATAGCGATGATGATGAGGAGCCCCGGCCGCCGAACAATAGAGGACAGAAGGGCTTCCCCCCACAAGCGCGGACAGTGAACATGATATACGCAACCCACATACCCAAAAGGGAGCGGAAGCGTGCACTACGGGACGTATACGTGATGGAGCCAGTCGCCCCAAAGTTCAACCCATGGTCCTCCTGCCCGATCACCTTTGATCAAAGGGACCACCCCACTAGCATCCACCACGGCGGATTTGCCGCATTGGTTCTTGACCCAATCATTGACGGATCTCACCTCACTAGAGTCCTGATGGACGGCGGCAGCAGCCTGAACCTGCTTTACCAGGATACAGTGCGCAAAATGGGCATAGACCCCGCAAGGATTAAACCCACAAAACGACCTTTAAAGGCGTCATACCCGGTGTAGAGGCCAATTGTACAGGTTCAATTACACTTGAAGTAGTCTTCGGATCCCCGGATAACTTCCGAAGCGAGGAGTTAATCTTCGACATAGTCCCGTTCCGCAGTGGCTATCACGCACTGCTCGGACGAACCGCATTTGCAAAGTTCAATGCGGTGACACACTACGCATACCTCAAGCTCCAGATGCCAGACCCTTGAGGAGTAATCACGGTCAATGGAAACACCGAACGCTCTCTCCGGACGGAGGAGCACACGGCGGTCCTCGCGGCGGAAGTACAAAGCAGCCTATCAAGGCAATTTTTGAGTCCGATTACTCAACGTCCGGACACCGTCAAGCGCGCCCGGAGCAACCTACAACATGATTGCCTGGCATGTTCCGAGCACGTGTAGCAATGCGGCCCCAACCCCAGCCCCCGCGAAATCGCGAGACCAGTACCACGCGTACATAACTACGCTCTGGAGATACCATGGGCATAGGGGAAGGGGCACGACCAAGGCATGCCCAGAATGCGGCTCAACCGCACCAGGGGCTCCCTATTGTGTCATTACTTTTTTTCTTTTTCTCTTTTTTTTCTCTTATTCTCAGGACTCCGTTTTTCAGAAGCCCTGTCCGCCAGTAGAAACGCCGAACTCACGATGCAACAGCCAGGGAAGCAGATAAACTACGTCGAGTGTCCAGGTGGTCTCTATTACGAGAAGTATACCTGTTTTACATACCATCCCGTAAATAACCCCTGGAAGGGGACATGTTAAATAGTCCCATCCCTTGCTTATCGCACTATTTGTATCATTCTGCTTTCATTGCAGTATCTTTTGAATAAACAATACATAGCTTCTGCTTATTATTGTTTTCCCTTTTCTTTATAAATGTTCATCTATGACATGTTGCACCCGTACAATTTGGTACGGTTAATACACCAGGGGCTTAAGTACCCCAGAACATGGTGTGATAAGTCCGAACACTTTCACAAGTGCGGCACTCCGAACTTATAGCATTATATGAATTGGCTCTGAATCATGTCTTGGGTCAATAGTTGGGTTTGCCCGGCTCCCATGTTTTGGTACCTTACGTTCTGCTATATCGGCTAAGGTAGCGCTGGGAGAACCACTGCGATTGTGCCCCGGTTGAGCTGGGTTGAGCACCTCAGTGGAGAAAGCTAAAATTGACCGTCATGATAGGGCAAGAGCCGATCGCTGTTTGAGAGGTTTTTCGGGTCCCTAAAGACTCATGCCGCTTAGAGCGAGGAGTCAGCATTGTCCGGCCAAAGGCGTGGATAGCGCCCCGAACTTGGTCTTCCAAATACTAGGGGCTTCGCCGAAATTTAAAATTATAGAATTCTATGGCTAAGTGAAAGTGTTCAAGCATTATAGTCCAGTTGCCTCGTTCGTTGTGTTGAACGCCTCCCTTGAAAGGACCCAAGAATGGGAACAAGAGCGCTCAAGTTTATCCCGAACACCCCAGCACTCGTGGCATGGGGGCTGAAGCCAACGACTCGCCATCTCTCAAATTTGATAAACGGCCGCACAGAAGGTAATATTTTAAATTAACAAACGTTGCTTAGCGCATATGAACAAAGTTTTCAGCGTACATGATAACACATGCGGGTTTACTAAAAAATTACATCTTTGGAGCACTCACCCACTATAATGCGGGCACCCTTCAGGACGCCCTTATAATACATCTCGGGCGTGTGATACTCCTTGCCCGTTGGTGGCGGGTCCGTCACAAGCTTCTCAGCGTCCATCTTGCCCCACTACACTTTAGCACGGGCAAGGGCCCGACGGGCACCCTCAATGCAGGTGGAGTGCTTGATGACTTCAATCCATGGACAGGCGTCCACCAGCCGCCGCACCAGACCGAAGTAGCTCCCAGGCATGGCTTCCTTTAGACCACAGCCGAACTATGAGGCCCTTCATGGCCTGTTCGGCAACCTTGTGGAGCTCGACCAGCTGCTTCAGCTGGTCGCTCAGGGGCACCGGATGTCCGGCCTCAGCATATTGAGACCAGAACACCTTCTCCGTCGAGCTCCCCTCCTCGGCTCGATAGAACGCGGCAGCATCAGACACACTACAGGGCAGATCGGCGAAACCTCCTGGAGAGCTCCGGATTCGGGTAAGTAACACATAATTCACTTTTATATGCTTGCTTTGCATAAAGAATGCCTTACCCGCCGCTATCTTCTTTATCGCCTCTATCTCCTGGAGGGCCTTCTGGGCTTCGGCCTTAGCGGCTTTGGAACTCTCAAGAGCCAAGGCAAGCTCGGACTCTCGAGTCTTCGAGTCACGCTCCAAACTCTCGTGTTTTTCCACGAGAGCCTGGAGCTCTTGCCGCACCTCCGCCACTCGCGCCTCCTGCTTCTCTCACTCGGTGCGCTCCAAGGCCGCACTGCTTTTGGCCTTGGACACCGCCTCTTTCAGGGTCGCCACCTCGTTCGTGGCCCCTGCAATACCCAAGTTATTTCTATCATTTCTTGCAACCAAACCCTTTTTTATAAGGTACTACTTTAATAAGGTATTACTTACCTTCCTTGTCCTCGAGCTACTTCTTGGCAAGGCCGAGCTCGTTCTCGGACCGCTCGAGGCTCTGCTTCAATGCTTTGACCTCCGCAATCAGTGCGGCAGAGGTCAGCAGTGCAACCTGCATTCCCATATTGACATATTTCTGTTAGACTCCTGCGTATATCTTTTTAGATCCTCAACTTGGCTTTTCTTTCCGAACACCAAACTGAGCATCAGGGGCTACTGTCTATGCGGTAATATTCTTACATATCTTAAAAACTTACCTCAAAGCCTGTTAGAAGGCTGGTACAGGCTTCAGTCAGCCTGCTCTTGGCGGACTGAACTTTCTGGATCACTGCACTCATAACAGTACGGTGCTCCTTGTTGATGGAGGCGCCGTTAAGCGCCTCCAGCAGATTATCCGGCGCCTCCGGTTGGACGGAGGCCGCCGGCGTCGCAGTCTTGCCCTTCTTACGAAGGGGCTGCCCGCAGGACTCCGGAGCCACGGAAGGTTCTGGTGCGGAATCCGGCACAGGGCCGGACTTATAGCCCTCGGGGGTTTTAGCCCCCTTGCGCCCGGAGTCCGGGAGGTCGGCTTGTGGCGCCTCCAAGACCACCTCCTCCTAGTTAGGCCCCTTTGGGGACTCCGCCGCGGTGTCTTCTGCGTCACGAGGGGAGGAGGCCGTCAGAAGTGAAGTGCTATTCACGTCCGACGAACCCAGGGAGCCGCTCGATGAAGCGGGAAGCTCACCCTTGGGCGGGCTACATGGTTGTATTCGGTGTTAGAAGACACTATGCGACAAATAAAAAATCATGAGTTGTTTTGGAATCCGGACACTTAGGATCTCACCAGGGGCTTGGTCCTCGAGGGCCACTCCTCTTCGCCGTCGTCGGTGTTGGTAGAGTAGTCCGGAGGAAGGGTCCTTCCCTTCTTGGACTCTCCGGCCTCCCTAGTTGGGGAGGCCTTCCTTTTCTTCTCTCCCCCCGTTGGGTGAGAAGCCTCTTTCTTCTCCTCCTCGTCTTCGTGGGAGGAGTCCGCCTCGGAGTCATCGGATGATGAGTATGATAACACCTGACGACGGGAACTCTTTCGAGTTCCCGTGGCCTTCTTCTTGGCCTTCTTCTCCGGCACCACGTGAGGTGCCGGAACCAGCAGCCCCGTCAAGCGGGCGTCCGCTGGGTCTTCTGGCAAAGGAACCGGACAGTTAGCCTGCTCGGCCTTCTTCAGCCAATCCTGTCAAAGGTGAGGGAGTTTAGATCCCGCATAGTGTCAAACTATGAAAAAGTGTCCTGTAAAGGGTAAAATAGCTTACCTCGTCGGCTTTGCGCCGCGAGCTGAATCCGCGATCTTCGGTAGCGGATGCGGGAGCCTCGGCGCCCTTGAACAGCACCTTCCAGGCATCTTCGTACGTAGTGTCGAAGAGCCTGCTCAAGGTTTGGTGCTGTGCCGGATCAAACTCCCACAATTTGAAGGCCCGTTGTTGGCACATGAGGATCCGGCGTATGAGCATGACCTGGACTACGTTGACGAGCTTGAGATTCTTGTTCACCAGCTTTTGGACACAGGCTTGGAGTCCGGTCAGCTCTTCCGAATCTCCCCACGTTAGGCCCGTCTCTTTCCAGGAGGTAAGCCGTGTGGGGAAACCAGATCGGAATTCGGGGGCCGCCGCCCATTTGGGGTCACGCGGCTCGGTGATGTAGAACCACCCCGATTGCCACCCCTTTATTGTCTCCACAAAGGAGCCCTCGAGCCATAGGATGTTGGCCATCCGGCCCGCCATGGCACCTCCGCACTCCGCTTGGCGGCCGCCCACTACCTTCGTCTTGACATTAAAAATCGTCAGCCATAGGCCGAAGTGGCGCTGGATGCAGAGGAAGGCCTCGCACACGACGATGAACGCCGAGATGTTGAGGATGAAGTTCGGGGCCAGATCGTGGAAATCTAGGCCATAATAGAACATGAGCCCCCGGACAAATGGGTGAAGTGGAAAACCTAGTCCGCGGAGGAAATGGGTGAGGAACACCACCCTCTCATGGGGCCTAGGGGTAGGAAGGAGCTGCCCCTTGTCGAGGAGCCGATGCGCGATGTCGCTGGACAAGTATCCGGCCTTCCGCAGCTTTTTAACCTGTTCCTCCGTTACGGAGGAGACCATCCACTTGCCTCCCGCTCCGGACATGGCTGGGGAAGGTTGAGGCGAGATGTGCGGACTTGGGCGCTGGAGCTCTAGTGCGCGGAAATGGATAAGCAAAGGAGGAAGAAGGCATAGGTAAAAAGGTGGATCCTTATCCCCTTATATGGACAGAAGAAACTGTGCGTCCCCACCAGCCTGATAAAACTCGCTTATCTCCCAAGCGCCGTAATCAATGGCACGGTTGGGTTACCCACGCCCGTATTGATGAGAATCCTGGAATAAGGGGGCATGATCTCCGCTTTGACAAGACATGCCAAGGAAACCGCCTCGCTAAACGCGCTAAGGTGGGACAATAAAAATGATTCCAGTAAAGGCTTGGCCGCAATGTGATGTCACGCCGCAGAATACGTCAGCAGATTGAATTTGTGTAAAGATTATTCTTTCTACGGTGGTATGTGGAACTTATTTTGCAGAGCCGGACACTATCCTTGTGTTCAAAATCTTCTACGAAGTATTCGGAGGAGGAACCCGCCTTGCAATGCCGAAGACAATATGCGCGCCGGACTCGTCGTCATTGAAGCCTGGTTCAGGGGCTACTGAGGGAGTCCTAGATTAGGGGGTGTCCGGATAGCCGAACTATCACCGTTGGCCGGACTCCTAGACTATGAAGATACAAGATTGAAGACTTCGTCCCATGTCCGGATGGGACTTTCCTTGGCGTGGAAGGCAAGCTTGGCGATACGGATATGTAGATCTCCTACCATTGTAACCGACTCTGTGTAACCCTAACCCTCTCCGGTGTCTATATAAACCGGAGGGTTTTAGTCCGTAGGACAAACAACAATCATACCATAGGCTAGCTTCTAGGGTTTAGCCTCTCTGATCTCGTGGTAGATCTACTCTTGTACTACACATATCATCAATATTAATCAAGCAGGAGTAGGGTTTTACCTCCATCGAGAGGGCCCGAACCTGGGTAAAAACATCGTGTCCCTTGTCTCCTGTTACCATCCGCCTAGACGCACAGTTCGGGAACCCCTACCCGAGATCCGCCGGTTTTGACACCGACAGTGCCTTTTGGGCAAGATGACTAAAACTCTGTTCTTCGGAACAATGGAACGAGCAGCAAACTTGTTGGAAATAATACATACTGATGTATGCAGACTAATGAGTATTAAGGCTCGTGGCGGGTATCGTTATTTTTTTGACCTTCACAGATGATTTGAGCAGATATGGGTATATCTACTTGATGAAACATAAGTCTGAAATAGTTGAAAGGTTCAAAGAATTTCATCGTAACAAGTAAATAAAGTTTCTGCGATCTGATCATGGAGATGAATATTTGAGTTACGAGTTTGGCCTTCAGTTAAAACAATGTGAAATAGTTTCACAAACTCATGCCACCTGGAACACGACAGTGTAACGGTGTGTCCGAACATCGTAACCGCACTTTATTGGATATGGTGCAATCTATGATGTATCTTACCGATTTACCACTATCGTTTTGGGGTTATGCATTAGAGACAGCTGCATTCACGTTAAATAGGGCACCATCTAAATCCATTGAGACGACACCGTATGAACTATGGTTTAGCAATAAACCTAAACTGTCGTTTCTTAAAGTTTGGAGCTCGATGCTTATGTGAAAAAGTTTTAACCTGATAGGCTCGAACCCAAATCGGAGAAGTGTGTCTTCATAGAATACCAAAGGAAACTGTTGGGTACACCTTCTATCACAGATCCGAAGGCAAGACATTCGTTGCTAAAATGGATCCTTTCTAGAGAAGGAGTTTCTCTTGAAAGAAGTGAGTGGGAGGAAAGTAGAAATTGATAAGGTAATTGTACCTTCTCCCGAATTGGAAAATAGTTCATCACAGAAATCAGTTCCAGTGATTCCTACACCAATTAGTGAGGAAGTTAATGATATGATCATGAAACTTCAGATTAAGTTACTACAGAACCTCGTAGGTCTTCTAGAGTAAGATCCGCACCAGAGTGGTACGGTAATCCTATTCTGGAGGTCATGTTACTTGACCGTGGCGAACCTACGAACTATGAGGAAGCGATGATGAGCCCAGATTTCGCGAAATGGCTTGAGGCCATGAAATCTGAGATTGGATCCATGTATGAGAATAAAGTGTGGACTTTGGTGGACTTGCCCGATGATCGGAAAGCCATAGAAAATAAATGGATCTTCAAGAGGAAGACGGACGCTGATAGTAGTGTTACTATCTACAAAGCTAGACTTGTCTAAAAAGGTTTTTGACAAAGTTCAAGGTGTTGAATACAATGAGATTTTCTCACTCGTATCGATGCTTAAAAGTCTGTCCGAATCATGTTAGCAATTGCCACATTTTATGAAATCTAGGAAATGGATGTCAAAAACTGCATTCCTTAATGGATTTATTAAAGAAAAGTTGTATATGATGCAACCAGAAGGTTTTGTCAATCCTAAAAGTGCTAACAAAATATGCAAGCTCCAGCGATCCATCTATGGACTAGTGCAAGCATCTCGGAGTTGGAATATACGCTTTAATGAGTTGATCAAAGCATATGATTTTATACAGACTTTTGGAGAAGCCTGTATTTACAATAAAGTGAGTGGGAGCACTACAGCCTTTCTGATAAGTATGTGTGAGTGACATATTGTTGATCAGAAATAATGTACAATTTTTCTGGAAAGCATAAAGGAGTATTTGAAAGAAGTTTTTCAAAGAAAGACCTCGGTAAAGCTACTTACACATTGAGCATCAAGATCTATAGAGATAGAGCAAGACGCTTGATAAGATTTTTTCAATGAATACATACCTTGATAAGATTTTGAAGTAATTCAAAATAAAACAGCCAAAGAAGGAGTTCTTGCCTGTGTTGCAAGGTGTGAAGTTGAGTAAGACTCAAAACCCGACCATGGCAGAAAATAGCAAGAGAATGAAAAGTCATTCCCTATGCCTCAGTCATAGGTTCTATAAAGTATGCTATGTTGTGTACCAGACCTATTGTATACCATGCTCTAAATTTGGCAAAGGAATACAATTCTGATCTAAGAGTAGATCACTGGACAGCGGTCAAGAATATCCTTAGTAAGGACTAAGGAAATGTTTCTCGATTATGGAGGTGATAAAAGAGCTCGTCGTAAAGAGTTACATCGGTGCAAGCTTTTACACCGATCCAGATGACTATAATTCTCAATCTGGATACATATTGAAAGTGGGAGCAATTAGCTATAGTAGCTCCGTGCAGAGCATTGTAGACATAGAATATTTGCAAAATGCATACGGCTCTGAATGTGACAGACACGTTGACTAAACTTCTCTCACGAGCAAAACATGATCATACCTTAGTACTCTTTTGGTGTTAATCACATAGAGATGTGAACTAGATTGTTGACTGTAGTAAACCCTTTGGGTGTTGATCACATGACGATGTGAACTATGGGTATTAATCATATACAGATATGAATATTGGTGTTAAATCACATGATGATGTGAACTAGATTATTGACTCTAGTGCAAGTGGAAGACTGAAAGAAATATGCCCTAGAGGCAATAATAAAGTTATTATTTATTTCCTTATTTCATGATAAATGTTTATTATTCATGCTAGAATTGTATTAACTGGAAACTTGATACATGTGTGAATACATAGACAAACATAGTGTCACTAGTATGCCTCTACTTGACTAGCTCATGAATCAAAGATGGTTAACTTTCCTAGACATGGACATGAGTTGTCATTTTATTAACGGGATCACATCATTAGGAGAATGATGTGATTGAATTGACCCATTCCGTTAGCTTAGCACGTGATCATTTAGTATGTTGCTATTGCTTTCTTCATGACTTATACATGTTCCTATGACTATGAGATTATACAACTCCCGTTTACCGGAGGAACACTTTGTGTGCTACCAAACATCACAACGTAACTGGGTGATTATAAAGGAGCTCTACAGGTGTCTCTGAAGGTACTTGTTGAGTTGGCGTATTTCGAGATTAGGATTTGTCACTCCGATTGTCGGAGAGGTATCTCTGGGCCCTCTCGGTAATCCACATCACTATAAGCGTTGCAAGCAATGT
The DNA here is from genome assembly GCF_018294505.1 of Triticum aestivum. Classification (NCBI taxonomy): domain Eukaryota; kingdom Viridiplantae; phylum Streptophyta; class Magnoliopsida; order Poales; family Poaceae; genus Triticum; species Triticum aestivum. The sequence continues at coordinate 582,011,547 of NC_057807.1, read as the reverse complement.
AGCTAATGAGTTAGTTACGGAATGATGCATTACATAACGAGTAAACAGACTTGCCAGTAACGAGATTGAACTAGGTATTGGGATACCGACGATCGAATCTCGGGCAAGTAACATACCAATGACAAAGGGAACAACGTATGTTATTATGCGGTTTGACTGATAAAGATCTGCGTAGAATATGTGGGAGCCAATATGAGCATCTAGGTTCCGCTATTGGTTATTGACCGGAAACGTGTTTCGGTCATGTCTACATAGTTCTCGAACCCGTAGGGTCTACACGCTTAAGGTTTTGATGACAATTTTATTATGAGTTTATGAGTTTTGATGTACCGAAGGAGTTCGGAGTCCAGGATGAGATCGGTAACATGATGAGGAGTCTCGAAATGGTCGAGACGTAAAGATCAATATATTGGACAACTATATTCGTGAAGGAAATATGCCCTAGAGGCAATAATAAAGTTATTATTTATTTCCTTATATCATGATAAATGTTTATTATTCATGCTAGAATTGTATTAACCGGAAACATAATACATGTGTGAATATATAGACAAACAAAGTGTCACTAGTATGCCTCTACTTGACTAGCTTGTTAATCAAAGATGGTTATGTTTCCTAAACCATAGACAAAGAGTTGTTATTTGATTAACGGGATCACATCATTAGTTGAATGATCTGATTGACATGACCCATTCCGTTAGCTTAGCACCCGATCGTTTAGTATGTTGCTATTGCTTTCTTCATGACTTATACATGTTCCTATGACTATGAGATTATACAACTCCCGTTTACCGGAGGAACACTTTGTGTGCTACCAAACGTCACAACGTAACTGGGTGATTATAAAGGTGCTCTACAGGTGTCTCCAAAGGTACTTGTTGGGTTGGCATATTTCGAGATTAGGATTTGTCACTCCAAATGTCGGAGAGGTATCTCTGGGCCCTCTCGGTAATACACATCACTTAAGCCTTGCAAGCATTGCAACTAATGAGTTAGTTGCGAGATGATGTGTTACGGAAAGAGTAAAGAGACTTGCCAGTAACAAGATTGAGCTAGGTATTGGATACCGACGATCGAATCTCGGGCAAGTAACATACCGATGACAAAGGGAACAACGTATGTTGTTATGCGGTCTGACCGATAAAGATCTTCGTAGAATATGTAGGAACCAATATGGGCATCCAGGTCCCACTATTGGTTATTGACCGGAGACGTGTCTCGGTCATGTCTACATTGTTCTCGAACCGTAGGGTCCGCACGCTTAAAGTTACGATGACAGTTTCTTTATGAGTTTATGTATTTTGATGTACCGAAGGTTGTTCGGAGTCCCGGATGTGATCACGGACATGACGAGGAGTCTCAAAATGGTCGAGACATAAAGATCGATATATTAGAAGCCTATATTTGGACATCGGAATCGTTCCGGGTGAAATCGGCATTTTACCGGAGTACCGGGAGGTTACCGGAACCCCCCGGGGGTTATTGGGCCTACATGGGCCTCGAGGGAGAAGAGGGAAGGAGGCAGGAGGTGGCCGCGCGCCCCTCCCCTTCCTAGTCCGAATAGGACAAGGGAAGGGGGGCGGCGCCCCCCCTTTCCTTCCCCTCTTCCTCCTCTTTCCCCCTCCTCCTTCTCCAACTAGGAAAGAAAGGGAGTCCTACTCCCGGTGGGAGTAGGACTCCCCCTTGGCACGCCCCTCCTTGGCCGGCCGCCCCCTCCCCTTGGCTCATTTATATACGGGGGCGGGGGGCACCCCATAGACACACAAGTTGATCTTCGTGATCGTTCCTTAGCCGTGTGCGGTGCCCCCCTCCACGATATTACACCTCGGTCATATTGTAGCGGTGCTTAGGCGAAGCCCTGCGACGGTTGAACATCAAGATCGTCACCACGCCGTCGTGCTGACGGAACTCCTCCTCGAAGCTTTGCTGGATCGGAGCCCGGGGAGCGTCATCGAGCTGAACGTATGCCAAGAACTCGGAGGTGCCGGAGTAACGGTGCTTGGATCGGTTGAACCGGGAAGACGTACGACTACTTCCTCTACGTTGTGTCAACGCTTCCGCTTCGGTCTACGAGGGTACGTAGACAACACTCTCCCCTCTCGTTGCTATGCATCACCATGATGTTGCATGTGCGTAGGAATTTTTTTGAAATTACTACGTTCCCCAACAGTGGTATCAGAGCCAGGTTTTATGCGTAGATGTCATATGCACGAGTAGAACACAAGTGAGTTGTGGGCGATACAAGTCATACTGCTTACCAGCATGTCATACTTTGGTTCGGCGGTATTGTGAGATGAAGTGGCTCGGACCGACATTACGCGTATGCTTACGCGAGACTGGTTTCACCGTTACGAGCACTCGTGCTTAAAGGTGGCTGGCAGGTGTCTGTCTCTCTCACTTTAGCTGAATCGAGTGTGGCTACGCCCGGTCCTTGCGAAGGTTAAAACAACACTAACTTGACGAACTATCGTTGTGGTTTTGATGCGTAGGTAAGAACGGTTCTTGCTAAGCCCGTAGCAGCCACGTAAAACTTGCAACAACAAAGTAGAGGACGTCTAACTTGTTTTTGCAGGCAATGTTGTGATGTGATATGGTCAAGACGTGATGCTATATTTTATTGTATGAGATGATCATGTTTTGTAACCGAAGTTATCGGCAACTAGCAGGAGCCATATGGTTGTCGCTTTATTGTATGAAATGCAAACGCCCTGTAATTGCTTTACTTTATCACTAAGCGGTAGCGATAGTCGTAGAAGCAATAGATGGCGTAAACGACAATGATGCTGCGATGGAGATCAAGGTGTCGCGCCGGTGACGATGGTGATCATGATGGTGCTTCGGAGATGGAGATCACAAGCACAAGATGATGATGGCCATATCATATCACTTATATTGATTGCATGTGATGTTTATCCTTTATGCATCTTATCTTGCTTTGATTGACGGTAGCATTTTAAGATGATCTCTCACTAAAAATTAGCAAGAAATGTTCTCCCTGAGTATGCACCGTTGCCAAAGTTTGTCGTGCCCAGACACCACATGATGATCGGGTGTGATAAGCTCTACGTCCATCTACAACGGGTGCAAGCCAGTTTTGCACACGCAGAATACTCAGGTTAAACTTGACGGGCCTAGCATATGCAGATATGGCCTCGGAACACGGAGACCGAAAGGTCGAGCGTGAATCATATAGTAGATATGATCAACATAAGATGTTCACCATTGAAAACTACTCCATCTCGCGTGATGATCGGTTATGGTTAGTTGATTTGGATCACGTGATCACTTAGATGACTAGAGAGATGTGTGTCTAAGTGGGAGTTCTTAAGTAATATGATTAATTGAACTTAAATTTATCATGAACTTAGTACCTGATAGTATCTTGCTTGTCTATGTTGATTGTAGATAGATGGCCCGTGTTGTTGTTCCGTTGAATTTTAATGCGTTCCTTGAGAAAGCAAAGTTGAAAGATGATGGCAGCAACTATGCGGACTGGGTCCGTAACTTGAGGATTATCCTCATTGTTGCACAGAAAAATTACGTCCTGGAAGCACCGCTGGGTGCCAGGCCTGCTGCTGATGCAACTGATGACGTTAAGAACGTCTGGCAGAGCAAAGCTGATGACTACTCGATAGTTCAATGTGCCATGCTTTACGGCTTAGAACCGGGACTTCAACGACGTTTTGAACGTCATGGAGCATATGAGATGTTCCAGGAGTTGAAGCTAATATTCCAGAAGAATGCCCGGATTGAGAGATATGAAGTCTCCAATAAGTTCTATAGCTGCAAGATGGAGGAGAATGTTGGGGAACGTAGCAGAAATTCAAAATTTTCCTACGTGTCACCAAGATCTATCTATGGAGAGACTAGCAACGAGAGGAAGGAGAGTGCATCTACATACCCTTGTAGATCGCTAAGCGGAAGCGTTCAAGTGAACGGGGTTGATGGAGTCGTACTCGTCGTGATTCAGATCACCGATGATCCTAGTGCCGAACGGACGGCACCTCCGCGTTCAACACACGTACAGCTCGACGATGTCTCCCACGCCTTGATCCAGCAAGGAGAGAGGGAGAGGTTGAGGAAGACTCCATCCAGCAGCAGCACAACGGCGTGGTGGTGATGGAGGAGCGTGGCAATCCTGCAGGGCTTCGCCAAGCACCTACGGGAGAGGAGGAGGTGTCACGGGAGGGAGGGAGGCGCCAAGGGCTCAGGTATGGATGCCCTCCCTCCCCTCCACTATATATAGGGGCAGGGGAGAGGGGGGAGGCGCAGCCTTGCCCCTTCCTCCAAGGAAGGGGTGCGGCTAAGAGGGGGGGAGGAGTCCATCCTCCCCAAGGCACCTCGGAGGTGCCTTCCCCCTTTAGGACTCTCCCCTTTTTCCTATATCTTGGCGCATGGGCCTCTAGGGGCTGGTGCCCTTGGCCCATGTAGGCCAAGGCGCACCCCCTACAGCCCATGTGGCCCCCCGGGGCAGGTGGCCCCACCCGGTGGGCCCCCGGGACCCTTCCGGTGGTCCCGGTACAATACCGATGACCCCGAAACTTGTCCCGATGGCCGAAACAGGACTTCCTATATATAAATCTTTACCTCCGGACCATTCCGGAACTCCTCGTGACGTCCGGGATCTCATCCGGGACTTCGAACAACATTCGGTAACCACATACAAACTTCCTTTATAACCCTAGCGTCATCGAACCTTAAGTGTGTAGACCCTACGGGTTCGGGAGACATGTAGTCATGACCGAGATGTTCTCCGGCCAATAACCAACAGCGGGATCTGGATACCCATGTTGGCTCCCACATGTTCCACGATGATCTCATCGGATGAACCACGATGTCAAGGACTCAATCAATCCCGTATACAATTCCCTTTGTCTAGCGGTATGGTACTTGCCCGAGATTCGATCGTCGGTATAACCGATACCTTGTTCAATCTCGTTACCGGCAAGTCTCTTTACTCGTTCCGTAACACATCATCCCGTGATCAACCCCTTGGTCACATTGTGCACATTATGATGATGTCCTACCGAGTGGGCCCAGAGATACCTCTCCGTTTACACGGAGTGACAAAATCCCAATCTCGATTCGTGCCAACCCAACAGACACTTTCAGAGATACCCGTAGTGTACCTTTATAGCCACCCAGTTACGTTGTGACGTTTGGCACACCCAAAGCACTCCTACGGTATCCGGGAGTTGCACAATCTCATGGTCTAAGGAAATGATACTTGACATTAGAAAAGCTTTAGCATACGAACTACATGATCTTGTGCTAGGCTTAGGATTGGGTCTTGTCCATCACATCATTCTCCTAATGATGTGATCCCGTTATCAACGACATCCAATGTCCATGGTCAGGAAACTGTAACCATCTATTGATTAACGAGCTAGTCAACTAGAGGCTTACTAGGGACATGGTGTTGTCTATGTATCCACACATGTATCTGAGTTTCCTATCAATACAATTCTAGCATGGATAATAAACGATTATCATGAACAAGGAAATATAATAATAATCAATTTATTATTGCCTCTAGGGCATATTTCCAACAGAGAATAGTTCTGTCAGTGAGCATATACTCAAGATGTCTGGGTATTGTAATCACTTGATTCAACTGGGAGTTACTCTTCCGGATGATAGCGTCATTGACAGAATTCTCCAATCACTTCCACCAAGCTACAAGAGCTTCGTGATGAACTATAATATGCAAGGGATGGATAAGACAATTCCTGAGCTCTTCGCAATGCTAAAGGCTGCGGAGGTAGAAATCAAGAAGGAGCATCAAGTGTTGATGGTCAACAAGACCACCAGTTTCAAGAAAAAGGGCAAAGGGAAGAAGAAGGGGAACTTCAAGAAGAATAGCAAGTAAGTTGCTGCTCAAGAGAAGAAACCCAAGTCTGGACCTAAGCCTGAAACTGAGTGCTTCTACTGCAAGCAGACTGGTCACTGGAAGCGGAATTGCCCCAAGTATTTGGCGGATAAGAAGGATGGCAAGGTGAATAAAGGTATATGTGATATACATGTTATTGATGTTTACCTTACTAGAGCTCGCAGTAGCACCTGGGTATTTGATACTGGTTCTGTTGCTAATATTTGCAACTCGAAACAGGGACTACAGATTAAGCGAACACTAGCAAAGGACGAGGTGACGATGCGCGTGGGAAACGGTTCCAAAGTCGATGTGATCGCGGTCGGCACGCTACCTCTACATCTACCTTCGGGATTAGTATTAGACCTAAATAATTGTTATTTGGTGCCAGCATTGAGCATGAAATTATATCTGGATCTTGTTTGATGCGAGATGGTTATTCATTTAAATCAGAGAATAATGGTTGTTCTATTTATATGAGTAATATCTTTTATGGTCATGCACCCTTGAAGAGTGGTCTATTTTTAATGAATCTCGATAGTAGTGATACACATATTCATAGTGTTGAAGCCAAAAGATGCAGAGTTGATAATGATAGTGCAACTTATTTGTGGCACTACCGTTTAGGTCATATCGGTGTAAAGCGCATGAAGAAACTCCATACTGATGGACTTTTGGAACCACTTGATTATGAATCACTTGGTACTTGCGAACCGTGCCTCATGGGCAAGATGACTAAAACACCGTTCTTCGGTACTATGGAGAGAGCAACAGATTTGTTGGAAATCATACATACAGATGTATGTGGTCCGATGAATGTTGAGGCTCGTGGTGGATATCGTTATTTTCTCACCTTCACAGATGATTTAAACAGATATGGGTATATCTACTTAATGAAGCATAAGTCTGAAACATTTGAAAAGTTTAAAGAATTTCAGAGTGAAGTTGAAAATCATCGTAACAAGAAAATAAAATTTCTACGATCTGATCGTGGAGGAGAATATTTAAGTTACGAGTTTGGTCTACACTTGAAACAATGCGGAATAGTTTCGCAACTCACGCCACCCGGAACACCACAGCGTAATGGTGTGTCCGAACGTCGTAATCATACTTTACTTGATATGGTGCGATCTATGATGTCTCTTACAGATTTACCGCTATCGTTTTGGGGTTATGCTTTAGAGATGGCCACATTCACATTAAATAGGGCACCATCAAAATCCGTTGAGACGACACCTTATGAACTATGGTTTGGCAAGAAACCAAAGTTGTCGTTTCTTAAAGTTTGGGGTTGCGATGCTTATGTGAAAAAGCTTCAACCTGATAAGCTCGAACCCAAATCTGAGAAATGTGTCTTCATAGGATACCCAAAGGAGACAGTTGGGTACACCTTCTATCACAGATCCGAAGGCAAGACATTCGTTGCTAAGAATGGATCCTTTCTAGAGAAGGAGTTTCTCTCGAAAGAAGTGAGTGGGAGGAAAGTAGAACTTGATGAGGTAACTGTACCTGCTCCCTTGTTGGAAAATAGTACATCATAGGAACCGGTTTCTGTGACGTCAAAACCAACTAGTAAGGAAGTTGATGATGATGATCATAGAACTTCAGATCAAGTTGCTACAGAACCTCGTAGGTCAAACAGAGTAAGATCCGCACCAGAGTGGTACGGTAATCCTATTCTGGAAGTCATGCTACTAGATCATTATGAACCTACGAACTATGAAGAAGCGATGGTGAGCCCAGATTCCACAAAATGGCTTGAAGCCATGAAATCTGAGATGGGATCCATGTATGAGAACAAAGTATGGACTTTGGTTGACTTGCCCGATGGTCGGCAAGCAATTGAGAATAAATGGATCTTCAAGAAGAAGACTGACGCTGACGGTAATGTTACTGTCTACAAAGCTCGACTTGTTGCAAAAGGTTTTCGACAAGTTCAAGGGATTGACTACGATGAGACCTTCTCACCCGTAGCGATGCTTAAGTCTGTCCGAATCATGTTAGCAATTGCCGCATTTTATGATTATGAAATTTGGCAAATGGATGTAAAAACTGCATTCCTGAATGGGTTTCTGGAGGAAGAGTTGTATATGATGCAACCGGAAGGTTTTATCGATCCAAAGGGAGCTAACAAAGTGTGCAAGCTCCAACGATCCATTTATGGACTGGTGCAAGCCTCTCGGAGTTGGAATAAACGCTTTGATAGTGTGATCAAAGCATTTGGGTTTATACAGACTTTTGGAGAAGCCTGTATTTACAAGAAAGTGAGTGGGAGCTCTGTAGCATTTCTAATATTATATGTGGATGACATATTATTGATTGGAAATGATATAGAATTTCTGGATAGCATAAAGGGATACTTGAATAAAAGTTTTTCAATGAAAGACCTCGGTGAAGCTGCTTACATATTGGGCATTAAGATCTATAGAGATAGATCAAAACGCTTAATTGGACTTTCACAAAGCACATACCTTGACAAAGTTTTGAAGAAGTTCAAAATGGATCAAGCAAAGAAAGGGTTCTTGCCTGTATTGCAAGGTGTGAAGTTGAGTAAGACTCAATGCCCGACCACTGCCGAAGATAGAGAGAAAATGAAAGATGTTCCCTATGCTTCAGCCATAGGCTCTATCATGTATGCAATGTTGTGTACCAGACCTGATGTGTGCCTTGCTATAAGTTTAGCAGGGAGGTACCAAAGTAATCCAGGAGTGGATCACTGGACAGCGGTCAAGAACATCCTGAAGTACCTGAAAAGGACTAAGGATATGTTTCTCGTATATGGAGGTGACAAAGAGCTCATCGTAAAGGGTTACGTTGATGCAAGCTTTGACACTGATCCGTACGATTCTAAATCGCAAACCGGATACGTGTTTACATTAAACGGTGGAGCTGTCAGTTGGTGCAGTTCAAAACAAAGCGTCGTGGCGGGATCTACGTGTGAAGCGGAATACATAGCTGCTTCGGAAGCAGCTAATGAAGGAGTCTGGATGAAGGAGTTCATATCCGATCTAGGTGTCATACCTAGTGCATCGGGTCCAATGAAGATCTTTTGTGACAATACTGGAGCGATTGCCTTAGCGAAGGAATCCAGATTTCACAAGAGAACCAAGCACATCAAGAGACGCTTCAATTCCATCCGGGATCTAGTCCAGGTGGGAGACATAGAGATTTGCAAGATACATACGGATCTGAATGTTGCAGACCCGTTGACTAAGCCTCTTCCACGAGCAAAACATGATCAGCACCAAGACTCCATGGGTTTTAGAATCAATATTGTGTATAGATTATTGACTCTAGTGCAAGTGGGACACTGAAGGAAATATGCCCTAGAGGCAATAATAAAGTTATTATTTATTTCCTTATATCATGATAAATGTTTATTATTCATGCTAGAATTGTATTAACCGGAAACATAACACATGTGTGAATATATAGACAAACAGAGTGTCACTAGTATGCCTCTACTTGACTAGCTTGTTAATCAAAGATGGTTATGTTTCCTAAACCATAGACAAAGAGTTGTTATTTGATTAACGGGATCACATCATTAGTTGAATGATGTGATTGACTTGACCCATTCCGTTAGCTTAGCACTTGATCGTTTAGTATGTTGCTATTGCTTTCTTCATGACTTATACATGTTCCTATGACTATCAGATTATGCAACTCCCGTTTACCGGAGGAACACTTTGTGTGCTACCAAACGTAACAACGTAACTGGGTGATTATAAAGGTGCTCTACAGGTGTCTCCAAAGGTACTTGTTGGGTTGGTGTATTTCGAGATTAGGATTTGTCACTCCGAATGTCGGAGAGGTATCTCTGGGCCCTCTCGGTAATACACATCACTTAAGCCTTGCAAGCATTGCAACTAATGAGTTAGTTGCGAGATGATGTGTTACGGAACGAGTAAAGAGACTTGCCGGTAACGAGATTGAACTAGGTATTGGATACCGACGATCGAATCTCGGGCAAGTAACATACCGATGACAAAGGGAACAACGTATGTTGTTATGCGGTCTGACCGATAAAGATCTTCGTAGAATATGTAGGAACCAATATGGGCATCCAGGTCCCGCTATTGGTTATTGACCGGAGACGTGTCTCGGTCATGTCTACATTGTTCTCGAACCGTAGGGTCCGCACGCTTAAAGTTACGATGACAGTTTCTTTATGAGTTTATGTATTTTGATGTACCGAAGGTTGTTCGGAGTCCCGGATGTGATCACGGACATGACGAGGAGCCTCGAAATGGTCGAGACATAAAGATCGATATATTGGAAGCCTATATTTGGACATCGGAATCGTTCCGGGTGAAATCGGCATTTTACCGGAGTACCGGGAGGTTACCGGAACCCCCCGGGGGTTATTGGGCCTACATGGGCCTCGAGGGAGAAGAGGGAAGGAGGCAGGAGGTGGCCGCATGCCCCTCCCCTTCCTAGTCCGAATAGGAAAAGGGAAGGGGGGCGGCGCCCCCCCTTTCCTTCCCCTCTTCCTCCTCTTTCCCCCTCCTCCTTCTCCAACTAGGAAAGAAAGGGAGTCGTACTCCCGGTGGGAGTAGGACTCCCCCTTGGCGCGCCCCTCCTTGGCCGGCCGCCCCCTCCCCTTGGCTCCTTTATATACGGGGGCGGGGGGCACCCCATAGACACACAAGTTGATCTTCGTGATCGTTCCTTAGCCGTGTGCGGTGTCCCCCTCCACGATATTACACCTCGTTCATATTGTAGCGGTGCTTAGGCGAAGCCCTGCGACGGTTGAACATCAAGATCGTCACCACGCCGTCGTGCTGACGGAACTCCTCCCCGAAGCTTTGCTGGATCGGAGCCCGGGGAGCGTCATCGAGCTGAACGTGTGCCAAGAACTCGGAGGTGCCGAAGTAACGGTGCTTGGATCGGTTGAACCGGGAAGACGTACGACTACTTCCTCTACGTTGTGTCAACGCTTCCGCTTCGGTCTACGAGGGTACGTAGACAACACTCTCCCCTCTCGTTGCTATGCATCACCATGATCTTGCGTGTGCGTAGGAATTTTTTTGAAATTACTACGTTCCCCAACAATTCGGACATCAGAAAGGTTCCGAGTGGTTCGGGTATTTTTTCGGAGTACCGGGGAGTTACGGGAATACGGGGGAAGAAGTATATGGGCCTTATTGGGCTTTAGGGGAGAGAGAGAGGCAGGCCGCGCCCCCCCCCCTAATGACTAGTCCGAATTGGACTAGGGGGAGGGGCGGCGCCCCCTCCTTCCTTCTCTTCCCTCTCCCCCTTCCTTGTCTCCTACTCCTACTACATGGAAGGGGAGGAATCCTACTCCCGGTGGGAGTAGGACTCCTCCGGGGCGCTCCATAGGGGTCGGCCCTCTCTCCCTCCTCCACTCCTTTATATATGGGGGAAGGGGGCACCTCTAGACACAACAACAATTGATCCTTGAGATCTCTTAGCCATGTGCGGTGCCCCCCTCGACCATAATCGACCTCGATAATATCGTAGCGGTGCTTAGGCGAAGCCCTGCGTCGGTAGAACATCATCATTGTCACCACGCCGTCGTGCTGACGGAACTCTTCTTCAAAGCTCAGCTAGATCGGAGTTTGAGGGACGTCATCGAGCTGAACGTGTGCTGAACTCGGAGGTGTCGTGCGTTCGATACTTGATCGGTCGGATCGTGAGGACGTACGACTACATCAACCGCGTTGTGCTAACGCTTCCGCTTTCGGTCTACGAGGGTATGTGGACACACTCTCCCCTCTCGTTGCTATGCATCACCATGATCTTGCGTGTGCGTAGGATTTTTTTTAAAATTACTACGTTCCCCAACACTTTTCGCTTCTAGAATCTAGAGGACTAAAAGGAGTATCCAGCTTCAGTGGACAAGAAATTCACGGCGATTTGAATGGCAAGCTTAGCTTGGCACTTGACTTTCTCGTACCTGAATCTTTTTCACCCCGGCTGGAGACGCCGCTTGCACCCAGAGCCCCAGAGCGCCGCTGCCGCTTGCTGCCGCGGTGCCGCCCTCCTCTAGCCCCCTAGATAGCCGCCGTCGTTGCCTTCCCTGCCCGTTGTTGCCTGCCCCGCCCGCTCCTGGTGACCTGGCCAGCCGCCGCCGCCGCCGCGCTAGCTTAGGGTTAGGGTGTGCGTGGCTTCGTGGGGTGGGGATAGAACAGAGCGGTCGCCTCTGGCCTGGTCGAGTGCATGTGCGTTCTGCTCGTGGCCGCCACTCGCTCGCTCGATGCCTCGGGCCTCTGTTGCCTATTGGCCCATCAGGTCGCAGTCGCTCACTGCACGGCCCATTAACAGCGACAATAGCGTATATTCTGCTAGCGTCGACGTACACTATCGATGCATACTAGTATTAAATTTTTTTTGCTCAAAATCAAGGTATGGCAGGCGCCATACCCAGCCCACCGGGGAGCTCCGCCAGTGAGCACATACATGACCAATAAGTACAATTTGCCATTTGTGCCATTTGTCGGTTTGAATAACCACGCAACACTGCTATTTTTAGATGTGTGATTATTTCTCATGAAACACTCTAGGCATACAAAAAATCAATTGATTTCATGTTACCGAAAGGTGAGCACATACATGTTTGAGATCACTAACAAGGACCTTGCAATGATTGGTACACCTGCCCAAGTGCATTTGTGTATTGCTTGAAGCATTCAATATTAGAGCACTAACGGGGACCTTGCAATGCAAAGGGCAATCAGGGTAATCTATCCTGACTGAAGCCATAGGGTGTGTATGGCACATTCAACAGAACAGTGTACATCCTCTACATGATGACGCAGTTAGGGAAGAATTCAGATCTTTCATATATGATGATTCTTATTCCATTGAAGGGCATGAAAGAAAATGGATAGAGTTCTTAGAAAGGAGTCAAATAATAAGTGATGAGTCATGGTTGCATCACATGTATTAAATGAGGAAAGTGTGGTGTGCTCCATATATGGAGGGCGCTGTTTCTTAGCACTGAGCAGTAACAGCGAAGTGAGAGCCTAAACTCTGTGCTACATACGCATCTTGAGGGTAAGATGACATTGTTTAAAATGCTAGAGCACCATGAGCGTTGCCTTCGGGACGACATTTGAATGAGGCGAACCTAGACATCGTGGCCTTGCAGTCCATTCCATTTACAAGGCGGATGCTTCAAGTCTTGAGAAACACACTTCAAAAGTTTTCACACCTTGTATGTTTTAGTTGGTCAGATGGAGCATACATGTTGTCAACAATTGTTTTATCAGGGAGATACTAGATGCATGTGATTTGACTATGTATGTTGTGGCTTAAAGGATAGAAGACAAAAGAAGTTCAAAGTGCACTATAAGGAGAAGGAAGGTTCTTTATATAGGACCCTTTATTCTTGCCGTAAGCTGGAATGGGTAGACACACCATCTTCCCACATACTGCACGTATTGGGGACATTACAAGTAAAACGACTGCCCAAGTGTTGTTCATCGTTGTCATGATTTATGATTTTTGAATGCCAAACACTTGCAATTTTTATTTCCATATATGATTTCCTCAACCACTAGCTACTTCATGTTGTTCATCATCGACTGACACGTTTGGACTTAATTTGTGTATTGCTTGAGCTTGAAAAATCAAATGATTTCATGTTACCGAAACCAAGCACTAAAAGAAGCAAACCCGCTTGGAATGGTGAGCTTTATTTTAGGCGTTGTAGATTACCCATGACTCCATCAGTGTTCCATCAAGTCCAAAGAGGCGACTTCATCTAAAAATCACTACAAGAATTTTATTTTATTTTTCATATACATGAACCCGAGTAGTTAGTTTATTTCTTGTGCGCACTCATGAAAGGTGAGCAACCAAATCAACTGCTTTGCAGGGTTGGTATTCTACATTGCACACTCTTACATATTACCACATGAAACCTTGATGATAGTGCATATAGTGCTTATGTAGGATAGTTGCAAACTAAGCAAGCAAGTATGGTACACCTGCCCAAGCGGAACAAAAATGAAGGAGAACACAGCATAATTGTAGTTGTAAGATAGTTTCTTGGTTGTGTTCGTCCGTAAAAAATAATCATTCATAAGATATAATTTGGTATGTCCATAGTTTCTATGCGTAGGAATAGGATGTTGAATTATACCAATAGTAGTAGTCCAAAGAAAATGGACGAGAATAGAACCATTGTGCGCAAATTAACCATTCTAACAAAAGATAGATACTTGAATAACTTGCATATTGTTTTTCTGCAACAGTGAGGATAACCATTTTTTTCATTCAAAACCTCAGCGTAACAAACAAATGTATATCTCATACAATACAAATTAAGCCATGAAAAGCCACCAACATATGCGGCCAAAAAGGATATGTCAATTCCTCTAAAACAAATGTTGTCAAATTAATCACAATAAACAACAATTAGCCAGCAGAAAAACCTGCCCAAAAGAATCAATAGTGCAACTCTATTATTCACACAAAGGAAACACCACACTCGAAATCCATTAAAAATGTGTTAATCCCGGTTCTCCTCTTTCAACTGATGAATGCCACTTGGCTGGTGCAATGTGCTGCCGGACGGGTTCGCTGCGGACGGCATGGGATCAGAGGAGGAGCCGCCGCCTGCCCCGGCAGCGGCGGCGGCTCCAGCTCCCCTGCCCGGTGGGTCGTGGTTGTGCCGCCCAGTGTATGTCGTTAGGACACACCTAGGGTCGATGGATGCCCTCTCGATCTGCTTGCGCACATTGCAATTCTCGGCAGTGCACTTGTAGTAGCTCCTGCAAGGATTTAAAAAATTCAGAGGATGCAAATAGACACTTAAGTTTTGAACCACCAGTTTGTAATGTCATTGTAGGTAATCAAACTTGCCTAGCTGGATAAATCACGTAGGTCTTCTAAATCATCAATCATGTATCTAAGTCACTAACCTTGTTAAAACGGACCTTTCAGGACTATCTTTTGAACAAACCTTTCAGAACTATTAGCACGCCCACGTGGGTTAGTGACCAAGGAATGGCATATCACATGGCACATTTGATTCTCACACAATTCCCCAAGGTTTTGAATTTTCAAAATTTTATTGTCGTTCCAAACCACCACACACTGACAAGACTAAGACTATGTACGATAAGGTAACATGAGAGTGAGAGTGAGAGGAGGCAAAACATGCATGGTTTTAGACCAATTTACTAGATGACATCTCTTAGTCACACATTTTCTAACTAAAATTTACTCACTATATAATTTTAGGATGTGTGCAAATATTAATTGCTAGAGATGACGTCAAGAGATATCCCATTGTGTAAGATGTTTTAATTCTTTCATTGCCATCTCTACACGAGAATTCTCTCTTTTCAACACGGTGCATGACATGTGCCAAGGTGGTGATTGTTACTTTAAAGGACAACCCTCCCTTGTAATTGACTCTCATAGGGATTCTTTCGTTTGAAATTCCTTTTTAATAGGCAAAGTAAATATCATGCAAGAAAATCTAACCCATTTTCACGGCCGGGCGATGGCTGTGAAAATCCGTGATGACCAAATTGGGGATTTGGATGTGGTTGCGGATGTCAGTGCATATGATTTTTTTTAACTCGGTCAGCTCGAATGTTCTAGATTTATAGGTTGTATTGCTATGGCATGGACTTACAGATGTATGTGCCCTTATCCGCACTAATCTCTTGCAGATTTTCAATCTAACCCCCTGATTTTTCACTGTTAGCCTCCACAACATCCTAGAAGTTCCTTCTGTAAGGAAAGCTCATTGGCTTTGTGCTCCCGGGCGCCACGTGAAGACCACCATGCACCTATTCCTCTTCTTGATCGCCATTTACATGAGGGTGTGGTAATCAAATCATCCTCGTGTTGGACAATTAGAGCTTATGGGCACTCAATCAAGGAAATGGAAGCAACAAAGGCATTTTGTCCAAATATTCTTGTAAGGTGACCCGTATCACCATATTTGGTTTTCTATTTCGCAACAAAAGGATCATCAAGAATGCTAAAGACGAGGGGGATCTTAGAAAATTTGAGTGGCATCCAAGTAGTGTGTCACCTGCTCCCATAGTGAAGCATCTATATAAATTGATGATGTCCGTCTGTTGTTTGTCAAGGCATGCGTCGGAGGGTGTGGTGGGCATCACCAATGTTTTAGAAACCTCTCTTTATGCGTCGGGAGAAAATCTTTCATAAATTTCAACATGAGGTGCCCTAATGCACTCAGAATGGATCAAATCGACACTTAATGTGATAAACGAGTCCATGTAAGAAAAGTACCAAGGCATGCCCACCGATGTACTCCCTCCATTCCTAAATATTTATCTTTCTAAAGATTTCAACAAATGACTACATACGGAGCAAAATGAGTGAATCTACACTCTAAAATATGTCTACATACATCCGTATGTGGTAGTCCATTTAAAATATTTAAAAAGACAAATATTTAGAAACGGAGGGAGTAGCAGATATAAAAATGAAGATTTCACGTATTTAAAGATAGAGTGTGAAAGCTTGTCCAAGGGTGGATGGCACAAACCTTTCCTTTTGAGCCAAAGATGTTCTTACTAAAGTTGATTACCCCCTATTCCATGTCATGCTTCAGGCTCCCAGCCGGATTACGTGATCCTCAATAATACACAACTTTCAGCATGGAATCAAAAGAGGCAAGGAGAAGCCATGTAGGGTTTAGGGTTTAGTGTTTTTTTCCTACGAGTTAAAACATCTACTCCCTCTGTTCCTAAATATTTGTCTTTGTAGAGATTTCAACAAATGACTACATACAAATATGTCTATATACATCCGTATGTGGTAGTCCATTTGAAATCTCTAAAAAGACAAATATTTAGGAACGGAGGGAGTAGTTTTTACGATGCGAATGTGAAAAACACATACGAAGGACCATCAATTTTGTGCCAATTTGAAAAATGCCTAAGGAACATCGACTGTTTTAAGTTGAGTTTTAAAAATGCTTATGAACAACATATATTTTCAGAGGAATTTGAAAAAAAATACCACCTCAACAACCCCTTCAATTTGATGAGTTATTAAAACTTCTTCAAATACTAGCTAATAACCTCGTATGTTGCAATAGGGGCATGCGTATTTTAGCAATTCACATCAATTGTGCCTCGCATATCCCTTCCACCCACTATCGCCACCTCCCCAATTCAATCTTACCACCTATGTCAATGGCTCATCCTAGCACAATTCCACTTCCACTGCCAGCCACACACACTTCGGATTTTAAACACAAAACTGTGTAGTTGTGTATATGCGAAGATTTTAAGAAGGAAAAAAAAACTATATGTAAGAGGTCGCCGATATCCATCCAGCCTCTACATGACAGTAGGACAAAAGGAAACTTGAAGACATAGGACCCTAATCTTGGTCTTGCGAAAGCAAAAGCAGAGAAACACATGAGCTCACAAGTGGACCTGAAGGTATGGTAGAAATGATGTCGAAAAGAAAATGTGCCTCTTGAACAAATCATGATGAATAATAGTATTAAGCAAATTGGTAGTTAAATGCTTGGATAACCAGTTTCCTTGAGTATACATTCTCAACGTTTACATTTTACAACACCCTTCTTAAATGCTAGACTTTGCATAGAACATTCGCATTCTCACAACATTGATGGATAGCTAGGGCTTGGACGCACTCGTAAGAAGATTTAGTACGATCCTTGCTACAACGGTGTGTCACAAATGCTGGAACCGACAGAAGCAAGAGCTAGAACCAGCATATGGGGTTTCTGCAAACCAAGAGCGAAGCTGGAACCAGGAGCTGAGCTGCAACCGACTGAAGCCGAAGCTGGAACCAACAACTGTTTTTGCTACAAGGACCGGGGTGTTCTCTATGGCGGTGACGAATAGAATCCTGATTTGTTGCAACCGGCTACCGCAAAAACTACTACCGACAAGGTTTTTGTTTTGCTTCTATGGCAACAGATGAAATCATGATTTGTTGCAACCGGCAACCGCAAAAGCTACAACTGGCAAGTTTTTTTGCTTCAATGGTGACAAACGGAAGTAGTGTCCAGGAGATGGTGGCGCTGTGAGCGGCATGCATCCATGCGGCGAGGGTCGTCGGCGAAGGGGCGGGGCGACGGTGTTGCAACGACTTGCAAACCGGCAAGCGCTACTACGAGACGGCAGGGGGCGACGGCAACGATCGCTCGCTGCAACTTTGATGGCAAGGCGTGTTGTAATGGTGATGCATCTGGGTGCCGCATCGGCGATGGTGGTGCCACTACCAATGATGAGACCTGCTGCATGGGTAGGGTCGTTGTGCGGCGGCGGGGGAGGGGGGGGTATTGGGAGACTACATGGCTATTACAAGGGAAGACGGCGACGGGAGGAAGACAACATTGGAGGGGGGGAGGTGTATGAGGCCATTGCACAAATGAATAATAATAAAGCGCCAGGACCAGATGGGTTTCCGGCGGAGTTCTACAAAAAGTGCTGGCATTTCATTAAACATGACCTGTTGCTCATGTTTCATGAATTGTTTAATGGTCAGCTTCATTTATTCAAGCTTAATTTTGGAACAATAACTCTTCTTCCTAAGAAGACAGAGGCTATTCGCATTGAGCAGTTCAGACCCATTTGTTTGCTTAATGTAAGTTTCAAAATTTTCACTAAGGTTGGGACGAACCGACTCACGCAGATAGCGCATACAGTGGTGCAACCGTCCCAGACTGCTTTCATGCCGGATAGAAATATCCTTGAAGGGGTGGTCGTCTTGCATGAAACGCTCCACGAAATTCACTCAAAAAAACTTGATGGGGTGGTTTTTAAAGTGGATTTCGAAAAAGCATACGATAAAGTCAAATGGCCTTTCCTTCATCAGGCGTTGCGTATGAAAGGATTCGACAAGGCATGGCGCGACCAAATTGATTCCTTTACGCAAAAAGGGAGTGTAGGGATTAAAGTGAATGACGATATAGGTCACTATTTCCAGACACATAAAGGCCTAAGACAGGGGGATCCAATGTCACCGATCTTATTTAACATAGTAGCTGATATGCTATCTATTTTAATAGGCCGGGCCAAGGAGGCGGGGCAGGTTTCGGGCTTGGTTCCGCACCTAGTTGATGGAGGTATATCCATTTTGCAGTATGCTGATGATACGATCATCTTTATGGAGCATGACTTGGTGAAAGCTAGGAATATGAAGCTTGTGCTGTGCTTATTTGAACAATTGTCTGGACTCAAGATTAACTTCCACAAGAGCGAATTGTTTTGCTTTGGAAGAGCTACTGAGGACCAGGTGGCGTATAAGCAATTGTTCGGATGCGAGTTGGGTTCACTACCGTTTACTTACTTGGGCATTCCCATTCATCATCGTAAGCTTACGAACAAGGAGTGGAAGTGTATTGAGGATCGTTTTGAAAAGAAACTAAGCTGTTGGAAAGGGAAGCTCATGTCATATGGAGGTCGATTAATTTTGATTAATTCGGTTCTCACAAGTATGCCTATGTTTCTTCTATCCTTCTTTGAGATCCCGGTGGGGGTTAGGAAGAGATTAGACTTTTATCAATCCCGGTTTTTTGGCAAAACGATGAGTTGAAACGTAAGTATAGGCTTGCCAAATGGGACATCATCTGTAGGCCCAAGGACCAAGGCGGTCTAGGCATTGAAAATCTAGAGATCAAGAATAGATGTCTCCTTAGCAAGTGGCTTTTTAAACTTTCATCCGAGACAGAGGCTACTTGGGCACAAATTCTGCGTAATAAGTATCTTCAGTCAAAAACTTTAGCTCAGGTGACGGTGCGCCCAACTGATTCACCGTTTTGGAAAGGGTTGATGAGAGTCAAGCCTCTCTTCTTTAACAGGATAAAAATCTTAGTTGGTGATGGAGCTACTACGAGGTTCTGGGAGGATACGTGGCTAGGAGAAACACCTCTGGCACGTCAATATCCCACACTGTATAACATTGTTCAACGTCGAGAAGTATACGTTGCAAATGTCTTACAGTCAACGCCTCTCAATATTAGCTTCCGGAGGACACTAGTGGGTGAACGATGGGAGGCATGGCTTCATCTTGTACGACGGCTGATGGATGTCCAACTGTCTCAGGATCCAGATAGGTTGTTTTGGAAATTGACAAAGGACGGTAGGTTCTCGGTTAAATCCATGTATCTGGATGTCATTAATACTAGTGTCATTCCTTGCTCCAGACATGTCTGGAAAGTTAAGGTACCTTTGCGAATTAAAGTGTTTATGTGGTTTGTGCATAAAAAAGTAATTTTGACAAAGGATAATCTGGCAAAACGCAATTGGGTGGGTTCTGCTAGATGTAGTTTCTGCGATTGTAATGAAACTATCAGGCACCTCTTTCTGGATTGTCCACTGGCTAAGCTTCTTTGGCGTTTGATTCATATTGCCTTCAATATTATTCCACCTACTTCTATCAATATGTTGTTTGGAACATGGCTTGATGGGGTAGACTTGGTTTTAGCAAGACTCATTCGTGTTGGCGCGTGTGCCTTGTTATGGGCAGTATGGAACTGCAGAAATGATTTGGTTTTTAACAGAGCAACGAACTTTCATTTTTTGCAGGTTATCTTCAGGGCCACAGCGTTGATCCGTATGTGGTCGCCACTCACTCCGATGGAGGACAGGGGGCATTTGGCTACTGCGTCTACCCGATGGGAGATGGTAGCTCGGGTTATTTTCAACCGGTTTGGATGGCGGTCATGTAATAGGATAGGCATGTAGTGCTCCTATTTTTTGCCAGCCGGTTGTGGCTTTATGTTTACGCTCGTCTGAGCGGCTTGTCGTCTTTTTTACTTTAAACCTGCTGAAGACTTTATGACACTCTCTATTTTAATATTATGAGCCGTATGCATCTTATTGATGCAGAGGCTGGGGTTGCACCCCTTTTCAAAAAAAACATTGGAGGGGGGGTGGGGAGTCTAATCCTACGGCAAATTGCACGTAGATCGAACGTTGGGGAGGCGGCCTGCTGAATTTTGGCCAGGCAATCTTTAAAAATAATAGTGGAAGGGGTGTGAATTGATGGGAAATGAGTGGAAACGATGGAAGCGACCGGACCTGCCAACACCCCTTTAATAATCAATCAACTCCTCTTTAATAATAGATAGATACTCCCTCCATCCCGAAATGTAAGACGTTTTTTGATATTATGATATATGATAGTGTTAAAAAGCGTCTTACATTTTGGGATGGACTGAGTAGATAGATAGATAGAGATAGAGATAGAGATGTTGATGGAGAATTATTATTTTGTTCCAAAAGTCTACAGGGATAATCCCTCTAAACCATGGGCTATAGCTACGCGGACTAGATGCATGGTTGAATAGCAGATTGTGTCTGCAGGTACTCAGTTCATCGTGCGTGCAACTAGTGTGGCATAATTAACTAGCATTTCTGATTAATTGATGTTAATATATAGTACCTCGGACGGGGGTTGCCCTTGACCACTTTCTGGCCGTACTTGCGCCACCGGTAGCCGTCGTCCAGCAGATCAACCTCGCTCGGCGTCTGCAGTATGATCTTGTGCTTCCTCACCACCCTCTGCCCCGCCGGACCACCCGCGCCGCTGATCAACACAAATGTACCGGCGACCCTGCCGTTAAGGTTCATTGACTGAAGAACAAAATGCCATTCCAACGAGAACGTGCATGCATGTAGCTAGTGCAGCCCACCCACCTGCCAATGTCGTGGCCCTCCTCGCCGTCATCCTCGTCGTCGCTCAGCTCGTCCTCCTGATGAGCGCTGCCGGGGGCGGCGACGTCCTCCGCTCCGGCGCGCCGGGGCTCGGGGGGCCGCGGGTGGGTGTGCCGGCCCTTGTAGGTGATCTCCTTGATGCAGCCGTCGAAGGAGCGCTCCACGATCTTCTTGACGGGGCAGGCGTCCCGGGTGCACTTGTAGTAGCTCCGCGGCGACTCGGCGTCCTTGAGCTGCTTCTGCCCGTACTTGCGCCAGTTGTAGCCGTCCTTGGCCGGCTGCTCGATGGGGGGCGCCGGCGCCGCGTGCGGGCCGCCCAGCGCCGCCGCGCGCAGCAGCTGCATGTGCATCTGCTGCTCGTGGTGGTGCGGGTACGCCGGCGTTTGGTGGAGCGTGAAGTTGCGGGGCAGCAGGGAGGAGGAGGGCGACGGCGCCATTGCCCGCGGAGGCCATTGCGGCAGCGGGTCGGCCTGGAAGTAGGACGACGACGACGACTGGTAGGGGTGGAGATTGGCGGCGAGGGGTGCCACGAAGGAGGCAGCCGTCTGGTGCTGCTGTTGCTGGTAGGACGACGTCGGCACATAGTTTGCCTGCATGAAGTGAAAATGTGTGGTTTTATCTCAGTGTGTTCTTCACATTTGTTGCTGCAAATCTAAATCTTATGGAAGTAGGATGACTACTGTACGATCAGAAGATGCAGTTAAACGCCATGGTAAACCTTGCAACCTATCGATTCCCGCAAGAAAAAGGACCTGAGATGGATCTTTTATTTACACCAAGATTATCATTCATTCTATGGAGTAATCCATGGCATATATTAATTCACAAAAACAGCAGGATAAAACAAAACTCATATCAATGGGGAATTCCTGTTTCAAGAAATTGGCGTCGAGAAGAAGGTTTCTTCTAGCTAGCTACTATAGCAGCACACAAAACCCTCTCCATTTCATTGACTTGCACCAGCGAGACCAACACCAGATTAACAGAGAAGGTAGCAGACGATCTTTGCTTACCATGGAGAACTGAGGAGTGAGATTAATCGTCGGCGGGGCCACCTCCTCGACCGCCCATGCCGGCGGTGCCGGCAGCAACTGCTGGGGGTTGACGCCGGAGCCAAGAAGCGACATGTAGGATGAACCAGGATCGTAGTCGTTCCCGAACGCCGGGCCTCCGCTGCTGCCGCCGCCGCCGTCGAAGACCCGCTCCTGATGGCCCGACGAGTAAGGGGGCTGCTGGCGCATGCCGTCGCCTCGCCGATCGGCCATTGCCGTGGCTTTTTTTTTTCCTGCTGCTGCTTCTCGGTACAATGAGGAGGGAGAAGACCTGCGAGACAGGGACGCCTGCCGACCGACACAGAAGGAAATACTAGAGGCGAGGGACACCTGGAGAGTGGAGAGTGCAGACTACTCCCTCCATCCAAGCTGTGGATGAGCCGTGCCGTTAACTATATTTTTTTTCTCTTAAGTTCATTATACCCGATACGCTTGCTGGTTAATTCTCTCTAAAATTTGCTAAGTGGATCCGCGCGTGCTGTCTACAACTAGCCGCATCATTATTCTGATTTCTGAGAGAGGGCACTCATCGTCCAACATTTGTGATTCTAATTCTCATGGAGGGGCATTATCAAAACGGCATTGCGAAGAGAGCCAAATGGTTAGGAGAGAAATGGTATCCCAGCCCATTAGGGATAAAACCTTGGGTTTGTCGCTTTGACGTCTCGTAAAGAAGAAATATTCTTTCAGGCGACGGTCAGGTCGATAACGAGACGTCTGTGATAACTTTGTCAATTTCAAGACCCACCGGCTCAGTCTCGTTTCTCGGAAGAAGAAAAAAAACGGGCGTTGCGCACACGGCCGCGCTCCCCACACCGTGGACCAACGTTTTGTTCTAGTTTACGTGGACCAAACCTGGCTGTAGATGTGGGGATGACGTTGTGACCCTGCGTCAGTTCTAGTCCTTGAATCCAAAGATAACCCCATTGATCTGAAGTGTTTTTTTTTCTACTAATATTTCAGACCTCTTCCAAGCTGCTGGCTAAATATACTTTACAGCCATCATGGCCAGATGATATAAACATCAATTTGTTTGACCAAACCACAGCTCTGTCCAGCTCGGTGCCAAATAGGCTCTTTTAGCGCGTCTGCTGCTGCAATTGGTAGATAAACAAGACTTACGCTCAATCTATCTGTTATTAATAATCCATACGATTCCTAGTAGTTCCCTGTTCATTATAGTAATTGAAAAACAAAACAAAATGGAAGTATGGTAATGTTGAGCAAGATATTCCTGGATTTATGTCACACCAAGACAGGCTTCTGTATCATCAAAATGGAAACAAGATAGGTTTCCTTAAGTGTGAGTTTCTTCAATTCATACCACACGAACCCTAGAACAACGATGGCTCCTTGGCAGCATTATAAAAGTTCAAATTAAAATGATGGAATTCAAGCTCCTGATTTTATTTATGCTAAGTTGCTGACATAATCATATTATTTTCTAGCCATGTAACCAATTCATTAAATTTGTTTGTTTTTGTGTGCATTTCTCTATGATTCAAGGGATTTTTAAGTTCCGGCCAACACCCA
Organism: Triticum aestivum; assembly: GCF_018294505.1. NCBI lineage: Eukaryota > Viridiplantae > Streptophyta > Magnoliopsida > Poales > Poaceae > Triticum > Triticum aestivum. The sequence continues at coordinate 581,987,440 of NC_057807.1, read as the reverse complement.
CTTATGTTTCCGTCTCATTTTCGGGGTTTCTATATTTGTTTTCGCTTCTGCAAAAAAATATGGTAGCACTCAATTTCGTCCGTTTCCGCTCCGTTTTCATCCCTAAATTCAAGCTCCTGATTTTATGCAAATCCATCATTCATGATGCATTAGCTTCTACTACCTCTGTTTGGAAACAGACTGCGCTCGGAAATTCTGCATTCAAACTTCTCTTAACATTGATCACATATATAAATAATATTTTGGTTCGGCAGATGGAAGTAGTATAGTTATATTTCACATGTAAATTATCTTCATAATATAACACTGTTAACATGTTGCAAACATCTACATTAAACTGTGCACTTGTCACAAACATCGTCTATTGACGAACAGCGCGGAGTTCCTAGACCTGCTTTCGACTTATCCACTCCATTCCTTGACCACACTTTTTTTATACTCCCAAGATTTTGAAACAAAGATAGAAGAACGCGCTACTACCATCACGTTCATTACCAGTTCAGATACAGATCGCATTCCAGTAGTCAGCAAAACCAATTCTATTCGAAGATGGCATTTGAAAGGGCAGAGACAAATATGCAAATTTAAAGGTTACCATGTATTTATATGCCAAAGTAGAATTAGAAAATCAGTTAGTTTATGAATGCAAATACAAAATTTAGCCAAAGAAGAAAGAAGCAGCAGCTCGATATTTCAAGAAAAAAGTATTACCATAGAAACAATATATATATATATATATATATTTATCTATCATGTATTGATCAACGTACGACAACACTAGCCAGTGAAATTACTGAAAAGCTCATAAAATTGGTGCATTACGTTTTGTACAAAGAAAAGCTTCGACTCACTGACTCATACTTTGGTCTCTAAGAAGTAGGTCGACGAAACAGCCAGACCAGCCGAGTCGAAAGTCCGCACGAGCCGCTGCCTCTTTCCTGGTGATTCCATCCAACAAAACTCCAAATTAAAAGGATCTAACTGCTCAATGCACTTGCTGATGTCTGATGGATATCCCATGTACATCCCTCCAGGTAGCAAAGTAATCTCATATCCTCCATCAAACTGAAGCAAGTTGCTATTCGCTACTCCTGTCCAGTGGATCGTTGTTGTCGTGCTAGTTCCGGTTTTCGTTGATATATTATCCTATGAAGATAAGAAACCATTGATACAAAAGTCTTTGAACAAATTTATATATATATAGTCTTTGAAGAAAATGTAGCAATACTTAGAAAACATTTCTTCCGCAGTACCTTTTGACATTGAATAAAAAAATACTACATAATTTTAGCTCGTCTAACCAGGAATTATTTTAGTGCTTATAAGACACACTGTTATGTAATAGATGTTGATGTCCGCATGGATAAAGATAAGACACCAATCCACGCACGCCATGCAACCCTTGAAATCCATTAGCTACAAGTTCAGCCCCAGTTATCTAGATCCATTTTTCTAAAACATTTGTTGGAGTTACCACTACCATAGACTCCGAAACATACCTGAACCAGCTGACCATTATTGTCCATTTCAAGGAGGACAACCGTATCAGCTTCATCGAGCGTTGCTCCATACACCCCGCTCCTCTTCGTCACAGAATGGCCCTCCCACCTTCCAAGCAGAGCATTTATCCTATCGTTGCTGGGATTCTAGTGACAAAGGATAAACGGTATACCTTTTCATGACCCTGTCGTAAGTTCATCGATACGAAGATTACAGCACTTGACCATGAGAACTCACCTCTGGATCATCAGTTGAAGAGTGTGTAAGTGGCACTATGGAGCCCTGATTTTCATGAAAAACAATAAGTGTATCGAGCACTCCATTTGGGTCCATTATGTGGAAAGCTCTTACTCGACCATTGCCATCAAGAGAGTAAATACAATTCTCACAGACAATAGATGGTTTACGAGAAGGAATCTTCAAGTTTCTGTATGAAGTCAAAACAGATGCAGTGCATCATACTATAAGGGCATCATATAATGCAGATAAACGCCGAAGGTAGTGGAATCATAATAATGTTTACCTGGGGGATTCTTCACCAGTGTCATCTTCTCCGAGCACACCGGCTCGAAGGACAGTCTCCAGCATTCCAGCAGTCTGATATCTCAACGCAAATGCCTTCTGCTCAGGAAAGAACCCTATCTGTGCACTAAACAATATAACCCCTTAGGAATGCTCGGACCTCGGAGCCAACACAAAATAAATGTCCACGAACTTCAGCCCACCTGCTGATATTTATCTACAGTGAACATGTTAGTCTCCTTGATCTTGTACTCCGCCCACTCTGGTTCGGGATCCTCCTCGTCCGCAAATGTTATCCCGGACGTAGCCTGCTTGATATACAGCCTACAACGAATCACAATTGCAGATACATCATTCAGGGATCAGGGTCCGAGGATAGGATCCACGCAAAAAGTAGCAATGTAGGCCCTGGATGGTCAAAATGCTTGCAGAAATCAGCTTAGAGCTTGACTTGACTGAAGATGCAGAGGAGTGAACATAGTAACTGAAGCAGAGCAGGTGGGGGTGTAAAAATATCAACATCAGTGTCACCGGGAGCATTACGATTGCATGAGGCTGATGAGGTTGCCCTCCCCGTAGGTGCTGGCGGACAGCCGCGTGCTGATCTCCTGCTGAACCCTCCCGTGCGCGTCGAATTGCTGCACACAGACAAAAATACTTAACCAAAAATTACGGACCCGGAAGCAGGGAGGCCTTGGGGGTTATGAATGGCGGAGGGCGGCGCGTACGTACGTAGAAGATGCCGTTCCACTTGCCGACGTTGAGGTCGAAGAAGCTGCAGAGGTTGTCGATGCTCATGGCCTCGTCCTCGTCCACCTCCGGCGCGCCCGTGACGGCCGCCCGGGCGCAGAGCCGGCCGCGCCGGAGCTGGGGGAGGCGATGGTGGGGCGGCGCGGCGCAGGAGCGTCGTTGGCTCCGTGGATGCGGGACCGCGGAGGCGGCCAGCCGGAGGCCCGCCAGGGTTTCCGCCATGGCCAGTGGGGGAACGGAGTGAAGCGGGAGGAGAGAGGCGTTCGTGTTTTTGCGTTGAGCTGCTCTCTGAACCTTATCGATTCTGACCCTCGCCGTTGGTAAAGACGTATTGCAACCCAAATACGTATCCGCCATGGCAAAGCGTGTTTTTTCTTTTCCTACTTCTAATCTGGTACTATGCAGTTTCTAGCGTTAAAAGGAAAAATACAGCGCTGCGCCTGCAGGATCAAGCTCAACTCTACACTTGCATCTGAAAAAATGTCACAACTCTACACAACTGCATATAAAATACAATCATTTGCTCGAGTCAAGGCAAGGCACACCAGGATCCTCGCCTATGTAATGTGACAACAAAGCCTAAACATACATACAACAAAACACAACATACGATGGCATGAATGCTACTCTGCCCAGCTCAATAATGTTAGAGCTCGATTAATTGTATCGGTCTGGGTAAGAAGAGAGCTTCTACTCTCAGGGAGACTTCTTCCTTTTGGAATCCCGCATCGTTTCGATAAATATATGGTGCCCCTCCACCTCCAGCCTGACCAACAGAAACAAAACACACAAGGGTGTTAACTGCTTAACAAAAAAACGGACTAGCACGTGCTTTCTTCTTATACTCCCTCCGTTCCAAATTTCCAAAGTTGAACTAAAACCACGACGAGTAATTTGGAACGGAGGGAGTAGAACCGAAAAGACAAGGGAGGACACGCCAGTGACCATAGTGCTACAACAGATAAATGCCATATTCCAGATAGAAGCGCAACAGACACCAAACCCAAGGCAGATGCCAATCATAAGCCCGCAATGATCAATGTGCACAACACCCGGGCTAAGACTAGGGCAACTATGTAGCCAAAATCAAGAGAGGGTATTTTGTCGACGGGGTAGCAAGAACAATGTTTAGCATAAAGTTTCAGGCTGCCAACAAGCTCAATAATGATGAGGAAACTTTTTTTGTAGGGCCCAGTCAACATGTGCACACTGCACATTAAACTTGCAAGTGCAGACATATCTAGTCGATGCTAATCTCATTTGCAGTCATTTTTCATGCATAACTGAATATAGGTGAAGGCATGTGACTGTTACTAATGGTAGTTGTTGTGCTTAACAAATTCAAGATGAATAGAATGTTACTAATGATAAAGCAATAAGAAGATTTGTGATTTAGTAGCCACTCACACTCTGTCTGCTCCTTGATGAGTAAAGTTTGAAGCAACTGCCAAAAGTTGGCCACTATGGTTATACGCCATTGACACCACACTGCCCGAAAAGCTAGGAAACTGTACGGGTGACATGATTATACTTTCAAGTTACGAACCGAAGAACAAAAAATGAAGTACAGTATGTGATAGTAAAAATACAATTGAAAACAAAAGTAATCACAGGCACAGCCCAAAAAGTTTACTTTTATGTTTAGTTGTTCATGGCAGCATCAATCATGTAATACGTGCAATCTTAAGTCCAGATATTTAGCAAGTGTTCAGTACTTAAGAAACCTTGTGAAGAACTAATGAATAATATTGATCAACCAGATGTTTCTCCAAAATATAACAGAAACAGCCCACTTCTTTCAGTTTGCAGAATATTGTGTTCTTCTAATGGTAGTTTTGTATATTTGTGTAACATATGTCCAATGTGTATGTAAATGTGAAGTAGTCTTTTTACAATGGTTTCTCAGAAAAATTATACTAATAGGAATGGTACTCCTGCCATGATGCTCATATTTCCAATCTATTCACGACAGTTAGCTAATAGATAAAGTTTAGCAGGAGGACCTTGGGTAAGACGCCACTCTCAAGTGATGTGACACGTTTAGTGAATTTTCCACCCCATGTAACTACTTCCTTTTTAAGTCAAGCAGTATATAATCAAGATGTAATTTTTAGAAGAACCAGATATTACCTCAAGCAGCTTCTTTTTTGATAAAGCATCCCAAGCAATGGCATATCCTTCATTATCTCCAGTAACAAAAGTTTGCTTGCTGCCAACCAGAGCATACAAATTTAATTTCACTTTGAGAAGCATTGTAGTAGGAAAATGTGCAATTACAGGACTTACGATGGATGAACTGCTATACTATTTATGGGAACTAAACTGGATGTTCCATCTTTTGATCTTGGGTGACATCGAAATGTATATCTGCAAAAGCATAAATATCTCAAGAAGTTACATAGGTAATTGGTACTTCAGTTAAATCTACTTTGTTCTAGGCTTAGATTAGTCCCTCTACTTTAAAAATGCCAACTATGTTCCACAGTCAGCCCTTCGGTGAATGAATATAAGATGGACAGGAAACTGAAGCAAATGAGCAACTTATCTACTTCAGATAGAGGTTACATGACATACTCAGCAATTTTGGCATATAATGTTACTCATGTTGATTTCGATTTTATTGCATTTTACATATATGCATAATAGATACCTCCATTAGTAACAAGTGAGGCAATATGAGAAAGAGACCTAAAATGTCAATTACGGCTGTACATCATCCCAATGCAAATAAACCGGAAAAAAAAGAGAGCAGAAAGGAAGTACCAAAACTAACCCCATGTCATTGTCTACTTTATGGTCAAAATACTTCAACGCAACAGTTCCATCCATAGATCCAGCCGCGTAACCTAATAAAAAAGGTGTATCCAGCCATCAGTCAGAAATCAAGATATCTGTAATTAAAAAACAGCTACTTTAGATCAACAAATAGCACTTATTCAAGTCATCAAGCATTCAACAAAATATGTATGTGTATATATACTAGACTCCACCATCTTCCCTTGCACGATTCTGCTTCAAACATAATAACTAGCAGTTCCTAAAGAAACGTGAAATATCCATACCGTTCCACTCTGCAGAAGCACAAAGACACCGTATATGATGCTTCAGGGGGGAATCTCTTGCCTTAATCGGCGCTGTTAAATTCCTCATGTCATACCAGTAAACATCGTTCTCAACTGTGACTAATATATACATGCCACAGACTGAAAGTGATACCACCACTGAATCTAACATGAAAGTGTGGTTAGCGTTTACACTTCTTGTGTGTGTATCCCAGAAAAGTAACTTCTTGTCAAGGCTAGAAGTTACCAATTGACCTGAAAATAACATAAAAGGTACTATTAGTAAATGCAAGCTCCAATGGTAGAAGTAAATACATTAAGAAGCAACTTCGACTGTTTTGATTAATGAAAAAAATCAGTACATAGATATTTTGTATTAATCAGTAATGTCATAGTTTACAACTAAAAATCTATGAAGCTAAACCATCACTTCACCACCATCCCAGTGGTACTGTTTGAATTGGGCATTAAAAAGCTCACGTTCATTGTATAATTTCCTATTCAGTAAATGAGGATACGATACACACTGTTTTATAAAGGCATCTAATGCTCCAGGAAAAACACCCAAGAAATTGGAGAGGAGATCATTAAAATTGGCAATGCAACTGACCAGTAATCTGGGAGAACTCAGTGCTGACAACCACATCGTCATGCAGACCCACTGTATCTTGAGCCCCTGAATCCAAGTCATACCTGAGAATATTCTCATCAGCGTAAATACTAATGCATGTAGTTCCCATATAAAATAGAGAAGGCCAGGATTGAGACATTATTTTTTAGTGCAAAATGTAAAACAGCAGTGAAGGGGGCACACCAAACTTTCCTACTTCAGTTCTGATGTATATTCAATAGTGTTAATGCAGTGAAATTGTAGAAACCAAGGCAGTTTATCTGTTTGGGCTTGTTGGCTTGTAGAGTTTTACTTCTGAATTTCATGTAAGGGATGGTTGTTGGAATCGAAAAGAAAATTGGTGGAGGAAGGGCTGAGGGCTGATGAAACTAGTCATAAATCCATGCATCTGCTTCATCTGCACGGGCTAGTTTTTCAAGGACAAACAAACAGTAAAGAAATGGTGTGCTTACAATGTGGCATACAATTGCACATAGGAATGTGAAATGTAGAAAAAACATGTTAATACATTTTCAGAATATTACTCTTCAAAACTAGAAAGAAATGAATCAAAATTAAAAATAAAAGCAATTAGCATAAGTTACAGTTGATCCAGTATAGGCGTGGTATTGTTTGTTTCTCGCTTAATGCGGAAACTTCTGCATCTATTTATAAGGCCAGATGGAAAGAAGGTACACACAAATAGATATACTGGAGATAGGGAAGTGATTGCTTCATGTTCTGAACATTACATTTATACACATATGACAGAAATAACTCAACCGGGATTCATTAAATCTAACATGTCGATAAATTGGATCTTCTAATTGCCTCCATCGCCACTATTTGATCTACACTCTTTTCTCTTTTCTATATGCAGTTGGCATGCAGCATTAAATTTCAACTTTCTTCTGCCCAATACTACCTAAAACAGATAGCTAAAAGCAAAACACATAAAAGTGACTCAAACAAAACGTATTATCAGAATTCCACCCATAAAGCCAAGCAGCTCACATAGATGGGATTACATTTGTTTTGTCTAATATTTTTCATTTCCATTGTATACTTCAATTTATCTGCTGAAATAAAGTACATAGATATGTAACTGAAATTATTCTAATTTCAGAGTTTACCTTAAATAATTACAAAGGTAAATAAGACAATTCCTACTGCCATACTCTGAACAAATTCTACCAGGCTTTATGAAGTGTGAAAGTCGATACAAACAGATCTTCTAGTTGGATGGGTCAGATTTTATTTCTAGTTTTGTCTCTTAGAATTAATATGGAGCCTCGAAGGGGGCTGTAATCAGAATAGAGGACAGTACCCCTACATTTGGAAAAGAAAAAGGGTACAAACATTATGTTTCTGTCATGCTTAAGTACATGGATTTCGTGAAGTGTGGCAACTAATTGTGTTGATACCTTATTACAGATCCATCTGAACCGCCTGCGAACGCCACAGACTCATCCTTGAAGCAGCAGTCCAGAAGTGCTGCCTCGGAATTCGCCTCCAGCCGGAGAATGGATTTGTCCGCATCGTACAGCCGCAGCCCCTGCAGAACAAAGTTCCACGCGAAACTCTGTCAGGCACCTCCTCGGCAAAGATAAAGTGCCCTAATTTCATCTCAAATAAATGCATCAAATTCGGAAGCCGGGATGAGCTAAATTGGGCAAGAGTTACAGCGAATCTGCCCAAAAAATGTTGGACGAAACACACACTTGGCAAATTGCGCCGCCCTCGAATCTGAACAAACCACAAGTAGAAGCGTGCTACTACCACCAAGAAATGGCGAAGCCAAAAAAGATAAGGAGGGGGGAGAGAGATCTCACCGAGTCCCAGGAGGAGACTATGAGGTTGTTGGAGGACGGCGCGAATCGAACCCTGGAGACGGCGCCGGCGCCAGCCGCCAGCCCTCGCCTCGCCATCGCGCGGTCTCAGAAAGTAGGAGCGAGGGTTTGGGAGTTTTGAGTTCTCCCGGCGCGCTCCTGTGAAGATGGCAACGCCGCCGCTTCTTGCCGCTACCTTCCCCCGAACAGCTGGCTGCGGCGTCCCACAGCGATGGAAGAGACGGCGGGCGCAGGCGGGGGCGCGGAGGAGTTGCGCCGAGCCGGAGCGCTGCCGTCGGCCGCGGCGTCCCCCGGAGTGGCGGGGAAGGCGACGGAGCACGCGGGGGTTGGCTTTTGCCTCCAGAGGGTGCGGCGGCGGTTGGGGATGAACGGGATGCGCGACGGCGGGCGCGTCGGGTGAATTGAATTTGGGTCGACCTGGCGGGCGCGGGATGGCTTGTGTTTCTTTTCTCGTTCTTGAAAATTTGCTCATTCGCCACAAGGGTAAGGTGGTATTTTCATATGCATAGCCAACTGTATTCTCCATACATTGGTTAATTCCACACCTAAAAACTTACTGTAGTTGGAAAGAACTTGATGTAGTCGTAGGCTCGTAGCTACTCCTCTATTAGCTAATGTTTGCCTATTTTCCCAAAGTAACGAGTCTTCCAAATTGGAGATACCAGAAAACGGCTCATGTCACCCGTGCCGCCCATGTCTGGCGGCACGGGGAAAACCCTAACCGCCGCCGTCAGTAGGCCTCCCCCCCCCCCCCCCCCACACACACTCGTCGCCGTCCGGGGGCCCACGCGGCAAAATTGTGCTGACTTCAGGGAGGTGGCGGCACGGCAGTAAGAGCATCTCCAGCCGTTGCCCCCCCCCCCCGAGGGCGCGTAAAATCGCCGCCTCGGGGCGAGTCGGCGCTAAACTCAGCGTGGGGGCTTACGGATTCCCAGCCGCCGGCCCCAGGGTCGCCCCCAGAAGCCTTTTTTAAGGAATTCGGCAAAGTTCGGCAAACTGGACAAATATTCAGCTAAAGTTCGGTAAACTGGACAAATATTCGACATTACATAACAAAGTTTTTTTTAAAGGTCGCAACTACAACTACGGGGCGAAGAAGTCGCTGAGCGCGGAGAAGTCGCCGACGTCGCCGCCATCGTTGCCGTCATCCTCGTCGGCCTTCTCCTCCTTGACGCGTCCGCCTCTGCTGGACCCCTGCCCGGCGTCGCCCTGGCGGACCGGTGGCGGCGGCGCGTCATCGTCGCTGTCGTCGAGGACCATGACGCCGCCCTCATCACGGTCATGGCGCCGAGCGGCGAACTGCTCGTAGGCGCGGCACTGGCGCTCCAGCTCCGTTCGCGCCCAGTTTTCACGCGCCCACTTCAAGGCCGCCTCGTCGTCGAGCTCCTCCTTGACGCCGCCGGCGAGACCTGGCTCCGTCTTCACGACGGCGAGACCCGACTCCGTCTTCACGACGGCGAGGCCCAGCTCCGTCTTCGCTTTGATGTAGCGGGGAGGAGCCGAGGAGGAGGCGCACCCTCCGCCCTCGTTGATGATGATGCCGGTGCTGCGGGTGCGCCGACCGAGTGGCGTCTCCACTGCAGGCTCGGCCTTGACGCCGAACACCGCCGGCGAGCTGGAGGAGTGGGAGGAGGAGCGGGAGGAGGAGTGCGAGGAGGAAGACGAGGAGGAGCCGAACCTCCTGGGCATCCATTACCCGGCGCTCCAGCGGGGGACCAGGGCGGCGGCCGCGGCAGGGTATGCCAGCGGCGGGTCATTGTCGCCCTCGAGGTACTGGAGAACCGCGTGGTGCGTGCGGCCGGGGGCACCCCACTATAGGCGGCGCCCCTCGTTGTTCTTGATGCCCATCACCACCGGCGCCCCGTTGGTAGATGCCATCCGATGTGCCTGCCAGCGCTGGAAGTACACCGCCCACGACTCGTGGTTGTCGGCGGCGTACCGCGGGAGAGCGAGCTGCTCCTCCGTCAGCGACGCCGGCACGCGGTCGACCTCGGCGGCGAAGAGTTGTCGGGACAATTTAAGCAGAATAAAATATCTATTATCGATTTTTTAGAATCGAATTAGTCTATTTTTTTGCTATTTTGTACTGTATAATTCCTTTGTGTATGGGATCATTTTCCCCGAGGGTTTCCAATCAATGGGGGCGTAGTATAGGTCATTGTTTTATAGGCTTTCTCATATTCAGTCGGAAGAGTTTAGGTAAGACTTTCAAAGAAAGGTAATTTTCCCAACCAATAAGTATTGGGCTCCCAAGTAAACAAAGCAAAGGATCAAGTGACCAACATGCTGCGGAGCAGCCAAGTAAACCCAACAACCCATCCCAATCCTTGCTTTCATTGAAAAAGGTGAATTTACTCGAATATTCGTTCAATGACTCAATATTTAGTAATCAAATCATGCGTCGGTTGGTTAGTGTATCACGACCGGGGACACCTGGCACTGACTCATTCTTGTCTACTTCAAAACTGAAACAGATAGGTTGTCTTAAAGATCATTTCTATAGTGAGAAGGAGGAACTTTCTTACTAAGGCAACTCGTAGATTTTAAACACGAATTTCTAATCTTAGTAGGAGCTTTCCAAAGAAATAGCTTAGTAGCCACATTAGCTGCGCTTGGGATGATTTTAGGCACGGCGTATTCCCTTTGGCTATATAATCGTGTGGTTTCTGGAAATTTAAAACCCGATTTCCTCTATAAATTCTCTGATCTAAATGGCAGAGAAGTTTCCATATTTCTACCTTTTCTTGTTGGAGGGGCGACCGTCCATTGAACTACCAAAAAAGGGTAAACCAATGTGATCATGACATTGTAGGTGCTTGCCATGGGACGGATGTGACTTCCCTCATAAGTAATGGGTGGCATAGCCCGTAGCAGAAGTCACCTTTTTTATCCATTTCTTTATTACCCCATAGGAGCCCACCCTGGTGGGATCGAGAGAAAGAAAGGACGGGGGTCTAGTTTTGCTTGACCCCTCTTGACGTTGCTGGTCATCCCAACTCGTATTAGCTATCGAAAGTCGTACTTACTTGACATTCCCGTATGCCATAAGTCATCCCTACAGAAAGCACCAGGCACAATAACCGGAAGATGGTCTTTTCTCACTCTCCCTGTAGTCAAGAAATAGGGAGTATTATGACATGTTTCACTGACATCAGCATTTTTCTCTCATCCTTCGCCCGCTATCCATCCTAACTGCTCTTTCCAATTCAAAAACCACTAGGCATAGAAGGAAATCTTTCCCAGTAGAAGGTTCTCAGTAATCAGCAGTGGGAATAAGCCCTTCCAGTCTTTTTCACCTAAGAAGGTTTTGGAGGAGGAACCTATGGGAACGGAAGTCCTGCACCTTTTTCGTTAGAAATCAAAAAAGGTGGAATGTGGAGCTAATATGGCTGGCTACAAGTATAGCCAAAGAAAGATGAGACGAGACGGACTGTCAGAGGACGCAACGGGACTACCAGGGGAAAGCCTGCGCCAATCAATCATCACTTGCATAAAAAAGCCCCTTTTCCAATGGAAACCTGGGGAAATACAATTGCTCAATCCATATGATTTCGAAATAGCGTCTAAAGTGACTCTTGCAATTTCACTGCATGCAAATACCATAGTGACTTGGCTTTGGGGTGGTTTCTCCGTGGACAATGCCACCTTAAATCGTTTTTTTAGTCTCCATCATTTACTCCCCCTCATTTCCTCTAAATGGTAGAGAAGGAATTAGAATCCAGTAATAGACTCCATGTCATTATGCAAAAAAAACATAGTATCAGAAGCATATTGCAAATGACTAATCCCCCTGGTATCAGATGTGGTACCAAACCTCTAATCACACCTGCTTCCTTAGCTCTATCCGGAATTGCAGATAATGCATCACCTACTAGGTGAAAAAGCAAAGGAGAAAGAGGATCTCCTTGCCTCAAACCTCTGAAAGTAGAGAAATATTCTCGCCAATCTCCATTCATATTCGCACACACTTTGCCTCCTTCCACTGTGCCTAAGGAGAAATTGCCACCGAGTGACGTGCCAGCGCTACTACTTGATTGAGTGCTAGCATGTAGCTGTGTTTTCAGCATCGTTTGTGGCGCCTTCAGCCACAGATCCTTCTACTGTCCTAGGCGAGGGAAGCAAGGTAACCAAGTAATCCTCTTTCTTGTGCTTCAGCCCTATGAGGATATGGTGAGAAACGTGGAACATGTGAGAAAATGTATTGTGCCATTGAGGGGAAGAGCTTTTCTTTCCCTTTCTCTCGTCATCACGCCAACATACACAAGGCTTTCCTTCACAGGGCCCCACCTTGACTTGCCATCATGGCTACACTCTTTTCATCAAAGCAACTCTTCTTAAGAAGACCCTGTTGGGGATCGTTGCAGAAATTAAAAAATTTCTACGCATCACCAAGATCAATCTATGGAGAGACTAGCAACGAGAGAGAGGGGAGTGCATCTTCATACCCTTGAAGATCGTGATGCGGAAGCGTTACAAGAACGCGGATGAAGGAGTCATACTCGTAGCGATTCAGATCGCGGTTGATTCCGATCTAAGCGTCGAACAACGGCGCCTCCGCGTTCAACACACGTACAGCCTAAGGACGTCTCCTCCTTATTGATCCAGCAAGGGGAGAGGAGAAGTTGAGGGAGAGCTTCAGCAGCACGATGGCGTGGTGGTGGAGCTTGCAGTTCTCCGGCAGGCCTTCGCCAAGCACTACGGAGGAGGAGGAGGTGTTGGGGAGGGAGAGGGCTGCGCCAGGGGAAGGGGTGCGGCTCCCATGCGCCTCCCCACCATATATAGGGATGGAGGGGGCTGTTTTCTTGTCCTCCAAGTCCATTGGGGCATTGGCAAAGGTGGGGGAAAGAAATCTCATCATTTCCCTTCCCCACCAATTGTTATCCCCCCTTTTTAGGGATCTTGAGCTTATCCCTTTGGGATATGAGCTTATCCCACGCAGGCTGGCCGAACACAGCCTCAATAATCTGAAAGGATACAAGCCAGTCAATCAGACTCTTAGGCGCTTCTCAGAGCCTAAGCGGCAAGCCATGGGAGAAGAGCTAGCCAAGCTACTCAAGGTCGGATTCATCAGAGACATTAAACATCCAGATTGGCTAGCAAACTTGGTAATGGTACCAAAGAAGGACAAATCCTGGCGCCTATGTGTCGATTTCAAGGACCTCAATAAGGCTTACCCTAAGGATCCCTTCTCCCCGCATTGATCAAATCATCGACGCCATCGCAAGACACGACTCATTGTGTTTCCTCGACGCATACTCCGGATACCATCAAATCAAGATGGTGGAGTCCGACCAGGCCGCAACGGCCTTCATCACGCCGTACGACCCCTTCTATTTCAAAACCATGCCTTTCGGGCTCAAAAACGCCAGCGCAACCTATCAACGCATGATTCAGACATGCCTGGAAAAACAAATCGGGAAGACAGTCGAGGCCTACGTAGACGACGTGGTCATCAAAACAATACACGTTGAAACTTTAATAGATGACTTGAGGCTTACGTTCAACAATCTCCGAACATACGACATCAAGCTTAACCCGGAGAAATGTGTCTTCGATGTACCCTCTGGGAAATTGCTCGGCTTCATCGTTTCCAATAGAGGAATTGAAGCAAATCCAGCAAAAATCCGAGCTCTGTCACAGTTGGCTATCCCAACAGACCTCAAGCAGATCCAGAAAGTAACTGGATGCGTGGCTGCCTTAAGCCGCTTTATCTCCCGCTTAGGAGAAACTACACTACCTCTTATCGCCTTCTTCGATGCACCAAACACTTCGAGTGGACAGATGCTGCCACGACCGGACTGGAAGAAATAAAGGCACTCTTGGCCAAACCCAGTCCTGACCGCGCCAAATACTGGCAAACCCATGCTATTATACATAGCCGCAACAAACCAAGTTGTAAGCGCAGTGCTCGTCATCGAACGAGAAGCAGACGAACACAAGTTCCCGCTCCAAAAGCCGGTATATTACGTGTCCACTGTCCTCACTCCATGCAAATCTCGGTACCCACACTATCAAAAGATAGTGTACGCGGTCTTCATGGCATCCCGGAAACTACGACACTACTTTCAAGAGTGTTCGATCATGGTGGCCTCCGAAGTACCACTCAATGACATAATAAATAACCGTGATGCAATAGGACGAATTGCTAAATGGGCTATTGAGCTCCTTCCGTTCGACATAGCATACAAACCACGGTGGGCCATTAAGTCGCAAGTGCTGGCTGACTTTGTCGCCAAATGGACAGAAGCCGAACTCCCTAAGGAGTACGACGCGTACTCAAATTGGATCATGCACTTCGATGGCTCTAAATGTTGGCCGGATTGGGAGTAGGTGTTGTCCTGACATCCCCCACCGGAGACACGGTCCAATACGTACTCCAAATATTATATTATACACAGACTCCAACAATGCAGCCGAATACAAGGCTTTGTTGCATGGTCTTTGGATGGCAGTCTCCATGGGCATCCAATGCCTCGAAGTGTGCGGGGACTCGAACCTCGCAATATCTTAGATAAATGGAGACTTTGATGCCAAGGATCCGAAAATGGCGGATTATCGCAATGCTGTCCTCAAAATGTCAGCTCGGTTCGAGGGGCTCGAATTCCACCATGTGGTCAGAGAAAATAATCAAGCGACTGATATCCTCGCCCGCATCAGCGCTAAACGCGACCCCGTCCCACCCAATATCTTCTTGGAAAGGTTGTTCAAGCCGTCCAAGGTATGGGAAGGGGAGTTCGGCAATTTTAGTCCAGCTCCGAACAAAACCCTAGATTCCGAACCATATGACATAATCGGAGGCTCTGCCACCGAAATAACACCTTTGGCCCACGAAATCATGGCTGTCATCGCCCCGTGGACCGAGCCCTTCTTGGCCTACCTAAATAGGCAAGAGCTCCCTGAAGACCAAAACGAGGCACGTTGTATTGTGCGACGTTCTAAGGCCTACAATGTACATGAAGGAGAGCTCTACAAGAAGAGCACCACCGGAGTGCTCCAACGATGCATCTTCAAAGAGGGAGGGCGGCAGCTCCTAGCCGAAATCCATTTTGGACTCGGCGGGCACCACGCGACAGCCCGGACACTTGTAAGCAAAGCCTTTCATACAGGTTTTTACTGGCCAACAGCCCAGGGAGATGCACAAGACCTTGTCCAACACTGCGTTGGTTGCCAACTATTTGCCAATCAGAGCCATATGCCCCCTACCGCTCTCCAAACAATCCCCATAACTTGGCCCTTCGCGGTCTGGGGGCTAGATATGGTGGGACCCCTTAAAGGGGGAAGCCATAAGAAAAAATACTTATTGGTCATGGTGGACAAGTTCACCAAATGGATAGAAGTCAAGCCAGTTAAAACAGCCGAATCCGGACCAGTGATAGACTTCATATCAGGGGTTGTACACCGTTACGTTGTCCCCCACAGCATCATCACTGACAATGGCTCGAACTTCACAGCCGATGAGGTGAAAACTTGGTGTGGCAAAATGGGCATCAAGCTCGACTACGCCTCTGTCTATCATCCCCAAACAAACGGTCAAGTCGAACGTGCAAATGGTCTCATCAGGAGCGGCATCAAACCCAGACTAGTGCGATCCTTGAAGGAATCAGACACACATTAGGTCGAGGAGCTCGACTCCGTACTCTGGGGGATGCGGACCACACCGAATCGTAACACTGGATACACACCATTTTTCATGGTGTACGGCGCAGCAGCAGTGCTACCCTGCGACATAGTCCATGACTCACCTCGTGTGCGCATGTATGAAGAGAAGGAAGCCGAGCTAGATCGACAGGACAACTTAGATGCTTTGGAGGAGGAGCATGACGTCGCAAAAGCCCGTTTCACATTCTATCAGCAACAGGCTCGAAGGTATCAAAGCAGAGAAGTACGGGCCAAAACTTATAACATTGGCGAACTAGGTCCACGCCTCTCCGAGAAGAAGAAGGACAAGCTCAAACCCAAGTGGGAGGGTCCCTTCATCATTGATAAAGTTCTCACCAGAGGAGCGTACCATCTGTGCAGTGCATCTGATAACAGACTCGAGCCGAACCCATGGTACCCGGCCAGACTATGAAGATTCTACGCCTAGCACCAAACTCAGTGTTCGTCTCCTTACCCCCGCTTCTGCAATTATGTTCTCTTTCTTCCTTTCTCGCCCTCTTTTCCCTTTTAGTATACAACCTTAAAAACTATACGGATGCCCTGATCGCTTTGGCCGCACTATGCGTGCACACTATACCTGGGGGCTTCCTATTCGGAAGCTAAATATAACTACCTTAATGGTTTCCTGCCAGCCACATATGCATTTTTCTTTCCATATGTGCCTTTTCTTCACCATTATATGCATCGATATGACTTAAGTTTTGGCCATGCTGGGTTGCCTGGCTCTTGTGTTTATGCCCTACGTTCCCGTTAATTCGGCTAGGGCATAAGGGGAGCACCTCTGCGATTGTTACTGCCAGTTGAGCCGGATGTGTACCTTAGACTGGGTGAAGCCTAAAGCTAGCGTTCTTAAGGGAATATTCGGTCGGTGAACAAAATATGTTCTCGTTCATTACAACGTAAATACCCAGATGTTTTGTTTCCTGCGCTTCTGTTCGCAGTTTAGACATGCACATCGCTGCATGCGCACCTAGTGAAAGGAACCCCTAATGGAACTATTCTCGCTGGAAGATGTTTCTTACTATCCATGTAATATAACATAACTAGTTGGGTACTTGTCTGTTTACGCACTTATGACCCCTACGCCTGGTTTCCATGCATACCCCGATTGTTCATAACTGCGAGGGTATTCGGATACACCCCGAACTGTCAGGTCCGGGGGCTGAAGCGAAAATGTCTGCCATGACAAATGCTTTTCAATCCGGCTAGGGACTACATAGGTCCATTTAATTACGTAGTCACTTGGACTGGCTATATTCTTCCTCTATACCATCCAACAGGCTGTCTAGTCTACAATCCTGTTGGGAGTACTTTGCAGCTAACGCTACTTGGTCATATACCAGACTAACGGGTATCTCTTGCCCATCTGACCCCACCGGTCCGACTTTGGCCATATGGTTCGGGTCAGCCTTGGCGTATCACGTCTTCACCATGGCCCAAGCTTCCCTCGCACCTTGTCGGCAAGCTAATATCTTCCATAATCGGAAGCGCCGCCGTGCTCCTTTGAGCATCTCCACAAGCTCGCTCATGCCTCCTGGCAGGGAAGTGGATGGCCACAAGGCCTGGTGTCGGTGTCAAAACCGGCGGATCTCGGGTAGGGGGTCCCGAACTGTGCGTCTAGGCGGATGGTAACAGGAGACAAGGGACACGATGTTTTACCCAGGTTCGGGCCCTCTTGATGGAGGTAAAACCCTACGTCCTGCTTGATTAATATTGATGATGTGTGTTACAAGAGTAGATCTACCACGAGATCAAGGAGGCTAAACCCTAGAAGCTAGCCTATGGTATGATTGTTGTTCGTCCTACGGACTAAAGCCATCCGGTTTATATAGACACCGGAGAGGGCTAGGGTTACACAGAGTTGGTTACAATGGTAGGAGATCTACATATCCATATTGCCAAGCTTGCCTTCCACGCCAAGGAAAGTCCCATCCGGACACGGGACGAAGTCTTCAATCTTGTATCTTCGTAGTCTTGGAGTCCGGCCAATGATAATAGTTCGGCTATCCGGACACCCCTAGTCCAGGACTCCCTCAGTAGCCCCCGAACCAGGCTTCAATGACGATGAGTCCGGCGCGTATATTGTCTTCAGCGTTGCAAGGCGGGTTCTCCTTCAAACTTCATGTTCCTGTCGAATAGTGTCTGGCTTCCTTATAAATGTTGTGCTCCTTGGCTTCTACGCCCAATAATGGCCTTCTTCCGCGTGTCATATGAATGCGAAAGCTAGGGTATTTTTACATTTTTCCCCCTAGCATTGCGAACAAGCCGCCTATAAGAGAGGCGAGGATCTAGATCCAACTCACACCATTCTCCTTCCGCAAGTACTCATCGAAGCGCCTCTGACAAAAATCCACTCTATCATGGATAGTCGATGCGGCTTCTTCTCTCGCGCTCCCAGCCCTAAGCCAGGGGATTGGGGAAGATGCTCAGTTCCACACAACGAGCTAGTGGCGCTCCAAACCGAGGGATATCTTCCCCCAGCCTTCATGGTTCCGATTCGAGCCGGACTGGCCACCTTCAGGGGTGGAAAGCAGGCGGAGAGCGTCCCCAACCCCTCCAAAGGAGAGCGGGTATGCTTTGTCCCTTATCTAATAAGGGGACTCGGATTTCGCATACATCCATTTCTCCGGGGGCTCCTGGAGTTCTACGGACTCCAGCTTCACCACCTTACACCTGCCTCCATTTTGCACATCGCAGGCTTTGTAGCTCTTTGCGAGCTGTTCTTGGGCATCGAGCCCCATTTTGCGCTGTGGAAGAGATTGTTTTGCCTCGTACCCCGTTCTCACGAGGGGTCGATATATCAAGTGGGCGGAGCCGAAATATGGCGCATCGCCGGGACCGGATATCTATCCGGCACCCCGAAGAAGGCGTCCAAAGACTGGCCTTCGGAATGGTTCTACATGGAGGACGCCCCTCTGCCGGATCCAGTTCGGATCGGCCTCCCGGAGTTCAGCAATGCTCCCTTGAAGAAACGCCTGAGTTGGCTCCCGCGGAGCCCTCAACGGGAGGATGATGGGAGCGTCAATTATCTGATGGGCCGGATTAGGTTACTGACCCACTCCGGATTGACCATGATTGGAATCATGGCCACGTGCATTATGCGAGGGGTGCAGCCGCTCCAATATAGGGGCCACCCCATGTGGGATTTCAACGGGGAGAACGACGCCACCCGTCATGGCCGCAAGGGGCCGGGATCGGCCGCGAATCTGGTGAAGATCCTGTTCGGCTTGTACAAGGGGGAGAAGGAGGACTTCCTCTAGATGAGCCCATTGAATGGGTTCTCCATGAATAACCCTCGGAGCTGGGTAAGCGAACCTTTATTCACCCGACCCGTGCTTTCGAAGTTAAATGCCTTACTTTATGATTTCAACGCAGGAACTGCATCGGGATGTGGAGGGCATACACAGTCCGACTCCACAACCCGAGGATCCGGGAAGATCCCTTGATCCGGCCTCCGAAGAGGATCCAGACATAAAGGTGGAGCTAATTGATGGGGTGTTCCACCAACTCAGCATGGACAATGCTTTAGTCGCCATTACGGTTGACTACCCCGGTTTATGTCCGGCTTCTCAGGTAATTATGACTGGAGTTCTGACACCATTACTTCGTCCTTGCGTATTTCAGATCGCCGTATACCAACGGTGTCTTGCAGGAGGTGCCTTCAAGGCGAGAAGCCGAACCCGCGGCGGCTGACCAACAAGGGTCAGTTCGGCCCAGCAGGCGGAAAAGGAGTGCGACGCGAATTGAAACATCGCCGCAACGGTACGGCGCACCGTTGTTTTTAAGGGAAGGATCCCTAGGAGGTATATTAATGCCCATAACTTTTCCAGGAGAAAGAGCACTCGCCGGACAATGTCCAGAGAGGTTGCCAATCAAGCCTTCGCCAGCCATGCTCCAATGCGTGGTCTGGAAGGGGAGGCGAACACAAGGCATGAGCCGGATGCTCCTCCAATGGAGGATGCCGACAGGCTGTCCGCCACCCGTTCTGAGGTGGAGAGCGCCATGAATCACAGGCGTCGCAGGACAGTTCTTCGTGACGCGTGTTTCTCCCCGGAGGCGTTGAATGCCTTTGATGCGGGAGACGCGCACCTCCGTGCCGCTCAAGATGGTTTAACCAGAGCCACGGAGCAGTATGTGAAGGACATACAGGTAAGTAATTTTAATAGTTATATATGCCAGTAGCCCCCGAGACTTAAAATAGTTAAAATAACTGATTTAAGGATCATTTATTATGCAAGATCTTATGGAGAAGAATACCCACCTGTCCCAGGAGCTTCAAGAGTGCAAGGCCCAACTTGAGGCCGCACTGACCGCCACAGGAGGAGACACAAAGACCCCCTCCGGTAACACATATTTCAAAAATGTTTTATGGCGTGCGGCGTGCGTATAAATCTGACAATAATATTGCAGATGTTGCCGGACTTGATCCGGACAAGCAACAGCTACTGCGCCAGTTGAAGGCCGGCGAGAGGGTGCTTATGAAGGTGCAGCAGGAGAGGAACAAACTCCAAGATGCCCACACCCAGCTTGGAGAAGAGCTAAAAGGTGTTCGGGCCCAACTGTCTGGCTCCTTGAAGGAGAATCAGCGGCTTCGTCGCGGCATCTATAGTAAGTGCTTGAGCAAACTCTTTTGAAAAGAAGAGTTCGGCAAGGAAGTCGGTTGACAGAAATATGTCTGTAGGTGTGCTCACAGGCCGCCCTATGGAGGAAATGCCCGGTTCAACGGGTGACCAACTTCCCGAGCTGGTGCAACTGCTTGAACGTGTTCGGCAGGCGATTAGTGGCGTCGTTCAGGCCTTATGGCCTTCCGTCTCCCTACCTGAGGGCCTTGGAGGGCTTGCTGAGAAGCTTCAGGGAGTATGGCGACGTCTCCGTCTGTGGAAGATATCGGCATGCCGTCAAGGCGCCAGGGAGGCCTGGGCCATGGTGAAGACGCGGTACCCGAAGGCTGACCCAAACCACATGGCCGAGGTCGGACCCGTGGGGCCTGATGGGAAGGAGATCCCTGTGAGCTTGATGTACGGCCAAGTAGAGCTGGCCGTGAAATATTCCCAACAGGACTATAAATTAGACAGCCTGTTAGATGGGATTGAAGAGGAGTACAATCAGTCAGTTTGACGATGTAATTTTAAAATGACATGTAAAATGCCTTCTAGCCGGATTGTAGATCGTTTGCCTTTGCGGACCTTTTCTCTTCAACCTCGGGACCCAACAGTCCGGAGTGTGTCCGAATACCCTGACGGTTATAAAAGAACCGGGGCATGCATGGAGACAAGGCGTAGGGGTCATAATTGCTTTATCAGACAAGTGCCCAACTAGCTATGTTATATTACATGGTTAGTAAGAAACATCTTCCAGGGAGAATAGTTTCGTTAAGGGTTCCTTTCCCTGGGAGGCATGCCCGAAAGTGCATGTCCGGACTGCGAAAATAGTAGAAAAAGCATCTGGGGGCAGATAAATAAGTAAGTAATAAATCATCTTTCAGGTCATCGACCGAATATTCCCTTAAGAACGCTAGCCTTCGGCTTCACCTAGTCTGAGGTACACATCTGGCTGACCCGACAGTAACAATCGCAGAGGTGCTCCCTTTACCTCCTAGCCGAACAATCGGGAACGTAGGGGTAAGCACAGGAGCCAGGCAACCCGGCTTGGCCAAAACTTAAGTCATATCGATGCATATAATGGTGATCAAAAGGTACATGCGGAAGTGTGACACATGTGGGTGGCATGAAGCCCATATAAATAAGCTTCTGTTAAAGAAGCCCCCAGGTATAACGAGTGCGAGTAGCACATCGAGCGAGTGCGAACGAAGCGCAGATTAGCCCTCAAGAGGTTTGTACTGAAAGAGGGAGGAAAAGGGAGGGAAAACGAAGACAACGAAAAAACATGAAAGGTGGACGGAGGAAGGAGACGAACCCTGAGTCCGGCGCTAGGCGTAAAATCTTCAGAGACGGGCTGCGTTCCATGGGTTTGGCTCGAGTCGGTTGTCAGATGTGTTGCGTAGACGGTATGCACCGCCGGTAAGGACTTGGTCGATGATGAAGGGACCTTCCCATTTGGGCTTAAGTTTGTCCTTTTTCTTGTCCGGCAGGCGTAGAACTAGCTCGCCAACATTGTAAGTTTTGACCCGTACTTCTCTGCTTTGATATCTTCGAGCCTGTTGTTGATAGAATGCAGAACGGGATTTTGCCACGTCGCGCTCCTCCTCTAAAGAGTCCAAACTGTCCTGCTGATCCAGCTCGGCTTCTCTTTCCTCGTACATGCGCACGCGAGGTGAGTCATGAATTATATCGCAGGGCAAAACTGCCTCAGCGCCGTATACCATAAAAAATGGTGTGAATTCGGTTGTGCGGTTTGGCGTGGTCCGCAGCCCCCAGAGTACGGAGTCGAGCTCCTCTACCTAGTGCGTGTTAGATTCCGTGAGGGACCCACTAATCTGGGTTTAATGCCGCTCATGATGAGACCATTTGCCTGTTCCACTTGATCATTAGTTTGAGGGTGGTAGACTGAAGCGTAGTCGAGCTTGATGCCCATGTTTTTGCACCAGAGTTTAACCTCGTCGGCCGTGAAATTCGTGCCGTTATCAGTGATGATGCTGTGGGGGACGCCAAAATGGTGTACTACCCCAGATATGAAGTCTATCACAGGTCTGGATTCTGCCGTTTTAACCGGCTTGGCCTCTATCCATTTGGTGAATTTGTCCACCATGACCAATAAGTATTTGTGCTTGTGGGTTCTCCCTTTAAGGGGTCCAACCATGTCAAGCCCCCAGACCGCAAACGGCCAAGTAATGGGTATAGTTTTGAGGGCGGTGGGTGGCATGTGGCTCTGATTAGCAAAGAGCTGGCAACCGACGCATCGTTGGACTAAGTCTTGAGCATCTGCCCGGGCGGTCGGCCAATAAAATCCTGTACGGAAGGCCTTGCCTACAAGGGCCCGGGCGGCGGCATGGTGCCCGCCGAGTCCGGCGTGAATTTCAGCCAGGAGATTTCGCCCTTCCTCTTCGGAGATACACCTTTGAAGGACTCCGGTTGTGCTTTTCTTATAAAGTTCTCCCTCATGGAACTTGTAGGCTTTAGATCGCTGAACTATGCAGCGGGCCTCATTTTGGTCTTCGGGAAGTTCCTGCCGGATTAGGTAGGCTAGGAATGGTTCCGTCCACGGGGCAATTACTGCCAGTATTTCGTGGGCTGAATCTGTTATTTCATTGGCTGAGCCACCGATTGTGTCAGAATGTTCTGCTTAGGTGATGCGGTTGGTTCCGGATTGTTATTTCCGGACTCCTCTTCCCATAATACGGATGGCTTAAAGAGCCGCTCCAGGAAGATGTTTGGAGGGACGGCGTCGCGTTTTGCGCTGATGCGTGCCAACACATCTGCTGCCTGGTTATTATCCCGGGCTACATGGTGGAATTCGAGTCCTTCGAACCGGGCTGACATTTTTAGGACAGTGTTTCGGTAGGCTGCCATTTTCGGATCCTTGGCGTCAAAGTCTCCATTTACTTGGGATATTGCGAGGTTTGAATCCCCGCGCACCTCTAGGCATTGAATACCCATGGAGATTGCCATCCGGAGGCCATGTAGAAGGGCCTCGTATTCGGCTGCGCTGTTGGAGTCCGTGTACATTATTTGAAGCACGTATTGGACTGTGTCTCCGGTTGGGGACGTCAAGCCGACGCCAGCTCCCAAGCCAGCCAACATTTTGGAGCCGTCGAAATGCATGATCCAATTGGAGTATGCGCCGTACTCTTTAGGGAGTTCGGCTTCGGTCCATTCGACGATGAAGTCAGCCAGAACTTGCGACTTGATGGCTCGCCGTGGTTTGTAGGTTATATCAAATGGTAAGAGCTCAATGGCCCATTTTGCAATCCTGCCCGTCGCATCACAATTGTTTATAATGTCGTTGAGAGGTACTTCGGAGGCCACCATTATGGAACACTCTTGAAAGTAGTGTCGTAGCTTCCGGGATGCCATGAACACCGCGTACGCTATCTTTTGATAGTGTGGGTACCGGGACTTGCATGGAGTTAAGACAGTGGATACGTAGTACACTTGTTTTTGAAGAGGGAATTTGTGCCCTTCTATTTCTCGTTCGACGACGAGTACCGCGCTGACAACTTGATGTGTTGTTGCGATATATAACAGCATTGGTTCGCCCAGGTTGGGCGCGGCCAGGATCGGGTTTGTTGCCAATTCGGCCTTTATTTCTTCGAGTCCGGCCATGGCAGCATCCGTCCATTTCGAAATGTTCGGTGCGCCGGAGGAGGCGATAGAGGGGCATTGCCTTTTCTCCCAAACAGGAGATGAAGCGGCTTAGAGCCGCCACGCATCCAGTTAGTTTTTGTATTTGCTTGAGGTCTTTTGGGATATCCAATTGTGATAGAGCTCGGATCTTGGCTGGGTTTGCTTCAATTCCTCTACCGGATACAATGAAGCCCAAGAGCTTTCCGGCTGGTACGCCAAAAACACATTTTTCCGGGTTGAGCTTAATGTCATATGCTCGGAGGTTGTCGAATGTCACCCTCAAGTCGTCTACTAGAGTTTCGACGTGTTTGGTCTTGACGACCACATCGTCTACGTATGCCTCTACTGTTTTGCCTATCTGGGTAGCCAGACATGTCTGAATCATGCGCTGATATGTTGCGCCGGCGTTTTTGAGTCCGAAGGGCATTGTGTTGAAGCAGAATGGCCCATATGGAGTAATGAATGCCGTTGTGGCCAGGTCTTTTTCCGCCATCTTAATTTGATGGTATCCGGAGTATGCGTCGAGGAAGCACAATGAATTGTGCCCTGCGGTAGCATCGATGATTTGGTCGATGTGAGGGAGAGGGAAAGGGTCCTTTGGACAGGCCTTGTTAAGGTCTTTGAAATCGACGCAAAGGTGCCAGGATTTGTCCTTTTTTGGTACCATTACTAGGTTGGCTAGCCAGTCCAGATGTTTTATATCTCTGATGAATCCGGCTTCTAAGAGTTTGGCTAGCTCCTCTCCCATTGCCTGTCTTTTGGGTTCGGAAAATTGCCGAAGAGCTTGTTTGACTGGCTTGAATCCTTTTAGGATATTTAGGCTGTGCTCTGCCAGCCTGCGTGGGATTCCTGGCATGTCTGAAGGGTGCCAGGCAAAAATGTCCCAATTTTCCCGAAGGAATTCTCGTAGTGCGGCTTCTACATCAGGATTTAATTGTGCCCCAATGGAGGCCGTCTTTGTGGGGTCCGTTGGATGGACCTGGAATTTGACTATTTCGTCTACTGGTTTAAAAGAGGTGGACTTGGACCTCTTATCGAGTATCACATTGTCCCTATCCACCGTGGAGCGCAGCACAGTTAGTTCCTCTGCCGCTAGGGCTTCGGATAATGCCTCTAGGGCCAGTACGGCTGTCTTATTTTCAGCGCAGAGTGCTGTATCTGGATCACTGGCGAGAGTGATTACTCCATTGGGTCCGGGCATTTTGAGCTTCATGTACCCGTAATGGGGTATAACTTGGAAGATTGTGAATGCCTCTCGCCCTAACAAGGCGTGATATCCGCTGCCGAATGGGACCACTTGGTATGTGACCTCTTCGGACCTGTAATTGTCCGGCGAGCCGAACACTACATCTAGCGTGATTTTTCCTGTGCAGCGTACTTCTTGACTAGGGATTATTCCCCTGAAGGTTGTGCTGCTTCGCTCAATGCGGCTCCAGTCAATTTCCATTTTTTTGAAGGGTTTCTTCGTAGATGAGGTTTAATCCGCTGCCGCCATCCATGAGTACCTTGGTAAGACGAAAGCCGTCCACTATCGGACTGAGGACCAATGCGGCTGGTGCTCTAGCTGTTCGGAATTTAGGTTCGTCGCTGGCATTGAAGGTGATAGCCGTGTCGCTCCATGGATTTGCTGTTGCTACTTGGTAGACTTCGGCGAGGCTGCGGATTGTTCATTTCTGCATGTTATTTGATGCGAAAGTCTCGAAGACTGTTAATACCGTACTGGTACTGCTGGGCAGGTTGCCCGGGGCTAAAAAGCCTTCGCCACTTTTGGCCACCTGCCGTAGTATCCAACATGCTCGAAGGCTATGTGTTGGAGTGGCGCCCTCCGTACTGTGGATTTTGCAGGGGCCGTTGAGCCATCCCTCCAGTACGGTTTCGTACCCTTTAGGGTTTTTTTGCTTTTTGGTTTTCAACCCAGGTGCTTGAGTATGACGCACTCTTTTATTCGGACTTGGGTTGTATTTAGGGTCGGATTGTCCCAAAACCTAGTTTTGGTTTTCCAGGCACTCTCCATCGCGCAGTATTTTTGTACAATGGTCGCTAGGTCGGCGAAGCGTGTAACTTCGCGACGACTGATGGCGTTTATGATTCCCTTGTCCGTGCAATTGTTGCAGAAAATTGAAATCGCGCTTTTTCCACGGCAGTCTTTTATCCTGTTCATAACCAGGAGGAATCTGGCCCAGTAATGATGTACTGTTTCATCGGGCTCTTGCCGTATTTGAGATAGATCGCTTATGTTTGGGTGGGCGGGTGGAATTAAGTTCGGAACCCCACCCGATCTAAGGCTTAAAGGCCAAGAAGCTTTCGGATTTGGAAGCTTGGTTTGCTGGATGCTTTCCAACGAATCTGGTCCGATGCCTGACTTTAGGTTCAGTATTTGATTGGTGTCCGTCCCTCCGCGGGAATCCGGCATGGAGGGATCGAGAATCCGGACATAGTTGGTTTTCAACATAGAAGAAGAGTCGCCGCATTGTTCCTCTACCACAACAACGTGGTGGGTAGCCTGGGGAGAGTTAATTTCTCTCAGATCGGTTTTAAGCCCAATCTGATCATAGTCGGTAGTGACTCCCAGGGCGGCGATGCGATCCAAGAGCTCGTTTACGGAGGAGAGCTCCATCGGATCTAGCTGCTCGGCGAATTCCGAGCTGACGTGAAGATCGCTTTTGATGACCTGAGAGGTCATCGTCGGAGCAGTGGCCGAACAGGCGGTCATAAGAAAACCACCTAGCCGGATAGTTTGGCCGGTGGCCAAGGCTCCCTTGACGACATCGCCGTCTTTAAAGACGAGAAAAGGCATCCTTCCTGATCGTGACGGCACAGAGGAACTCTCAATGAGAGCACCAATGTCGGTGTCAAAACCGGCGGATCTCGGGTAGGGGGTCCCGAACTGTGCGTCTAGGCGGATGGTAACAGGAGACAAGGGACACGATGTTTTACCCAGGTTCGGGCCCTCTTGATGGAGGTAAAACCCTACGTCCTGCTTGATTAATATTGATGATGTGTGTTACAAGAGTAGATCTACCACGAGATCAAGGAGGCTAAACCCTAGAAGCTAGCCTATGGTATGATTGTTGTTCATCCTACGGACTAAAGCCATCTGGTTTATATAGACACCGGAGAGGGCTAGGGTTACACAGAGTTGGTTACAATGGTAGGATATCTACATATCCGTATCGCCAAGATTGCCTTCCACGCCAAGGAAAGTCCCATCCGGACACGGGACGAAGTCTTCAATCTTGTATCTTCGTAGTCTTGGAGTCCGGCCGATGATAATAGTTCGGCTATCCGGACACCCCCTAGTCCAGGACTCCCTCACCTGGGCAATACCTTGCATCACCTGCCGAGCTCGTTCGTGCAGTTGTGAAAGCTCTTGCAGCATATCGCCTGCGGATCCGGGCATCTCCTCTTCAGGACGGCCCGTCAGCATACCTACAGACATAACTCTGTCAACACGCTTCCTCGCCGAACTGTGCTACAGTTCATTTAAAAGCACTTACTATAAATGACGCGTCGAAGCCTCCTGTTCTCCTTCACAAAGTCCGCGAGCTGAGCCCGAACATCTTGCAATTCGACGCTCAGTCGGATATTAGCATCTTGGAGATTATTTTTCTCTTGAATAGCCTGCGCCAGCACATGCTCGCCCGCCTTCAGCTGACTTCGCAGATGCGACTCGCTGTCACCCGCAGTCTTCGGATTCTCTCTGGGATTGTCTGCAGAATCTTTTGTTACATTTATAAACCATGTCGAACAAACAAACTGGTAGAAGGCAAATATTACCAAAAGAGGCCTTTTTGGATTCCTCTTGTTCGGCAACATTGGCCTTCAGTTGGGCCTTACATTCCTCCAGCTCTTGAGACAAATGGGAATTCTTCTCGACAAGCACCTATGCATACAATGATCCTTAAATCAGTTGTGCCAACTGTTTCAAGTCTCAGGGGCTACTACTACTACACATACTTATTAAATTTTCTTACCCGTATATCCTTCACATATTGGTCTGTTGCTCTGGCAAGTCCATCTTGAGCGGCGCAGATATATGCGTCTCCAGAGTTGAAGGCATTGAACGCCTCCTCGGAAAAAATACCACCACGGAGTACAGCCCGTCGGCGCCGGTGATTCATGGCACTGTCCACTTCAAAAGTTGTGGCGGAAAGCCTATCTGTATCCTCCGCAGGAGGATAGTTCGGCGTTGTCCCCACATCAGCCTCCGCCCGTGAATCCGATTCACGAATCCGGCTGCTGGAGGCGTGGCCGATAGGGTCCCCGGATATAGTCTGGCGATTACTCTTTCTGCCAGGACGTAATTAAAGCTGTCACGTCTCGGCAAAAGATAAAATAACCACGGGGCAAGTTTAATGAATACCTCTATTCATGCGTCTCGATCCTAACTGCCTTCCTTTTAAGCCTGCCTTGTCTAGACGCCCCTTGCTGAGGAGCCCCCACGGGTTCCGCGCGGCGTCCTGATGGCCGTCTCTATAAAAATGCGACATGTGTGCATAAGGTACGACATAACAAAGGAATCCTTTTCGGAAAGTTGGCACCCCGATTTGACTTACATACGGCACAGGAAGCAGTCTGGATAATCCGCGATGATGGCCACTAAAGAACCGCCTCTGCTTGCCTGGTAGAAAGTCCCGTTGACAAACTCCACAGATATGTCCGGATCTTCTTCAAGTCCGGGGGCGAGAGCCCGGCCGGGATCCTCCGGCTGCGGAGAGGGGCTGTTGAACTCTTTCACGACCTTCCTTAGTTCCTGCTTTGGAACAGCAAGATAAATGATTGTGACAAAGGAGGTAAAAATGGATAGAGTCGAGTAAAGGATGACAGCTTACCCAGCTCCGGGGGTTGTACATGGAAAATCTATCCCGCAGTTTAATGCGGAGGAACTCCTCTTCTTCTCCTTTATACAAATCGGACAGTATTCTCGCCAGAGACGTGGCGGAGTCCGGACCTTTGCGACCACAGCGGGAGGCATCGTCTTCTCCATTGAAGAGCCACATGGGTTTCCCCCTATATTGAAGTGGTTGCACTCCCCGTATTATGCATATTGACATAACTTCGATTATAGTCAGTCCTGATTTGGCCAGGGTCTTTATCCTGCTCATCAGATAAAGGACTTCTCTGTTGTCTTCTTCCTGGGGGCTCCGAGGGCGCCAGCTTTGGCGTTTCTTTAGCGGAATATTGGTAAACTCAGGAAGGCCTGTCCGGACTGGATCCGGAAGAGGAACGCCATCAACATAAAACCACTCCGAAGGCCAGTCTTCGGGCGCCTTCTTTGGAGTACCAGACATGTATCTGGTCTGGGCGATGCGCCATATTTCGGCTCCACCCACTTGATATATGGATCCCTCCTGGTTGCGGGGGACAAGGCAAAATAACCTCTTCCATAGCTCGAAATGAGCTTTGCAGCCTAGGAACAGCTCGCAGAGGGCAACATAACCCGCGATGTGCAGTATGGAGGCGGGGGTAAAGTTATGCAGCTGGAGGCCGTAGAACTCCAGGAGCCCGTGGAGGAATGGGTGGATTGAAAACCCGACTCCTCTTAGCAAATATGGGATAAGGCATACCCGCTCCCCCTGAGATGGGTTAGGAAATCATTCCGCTTGCTCCCCGCCATTATAGGTGGCTAGTCCGGATCGGATGGGGACCATGTATGCGGGCGGAAGGAACCCTTGGGTCTGCAGCTCTATTAGGCGGCTGTGAGGGACGGAACACTTTTCCCAATCCCCTGGTTTCGAGCTAGGGGAACGAGAGGAAGAGCTGCAGCGACCGGTCATGATGGGATGGTCTCTTTCGGACGCGCTCTACAGAATGCTTGCTCGGGAGGAGATGGTGTGATTTGGATCTGAGGATCCCCGTCTCTTCAAATAGACGACTCGCTTACAAGATTAGGGTGGCAAATGTAAAAATGCCCCGGTCCCTCGTCTTTGCTCGACACGTGGAGAGGACCATTATTGAAACACAGAAGCCGAGGAGTACAACATTGATGGGAGGCTGGACACTGTTTGCTACAACGGGTACGCCAGATTCGGAGAAGAACCCACCTTGCAATGCCGAAGACAATCTGCGTGCCGGACTCATCGTCATTGAAGCCTGGTTCGGGGGCTACTGAGGGAGTCCTGGATAAGGGGGTATGCGGACAGCCGGACTATATGCTTTGGCCGGACTGTTGGACTATGAAGATACAAGATTGAAGACTTCGTCCCGTGTTCGGATGGGACTCTCCTTTGCGTGGAAGGCAAGCTTGGTGATCCGGATGATAGATCTCCTTCTTTGTAACCGACTCTGTGTAACCCTAGCCCCCCTCCGGTGTCTATATAAACCGGAGGGTTTTAGTCCGTAGGACAACACAATCATAATCATAGGCTAGCTCCTAGGGTTTAGCCTCTACGATCTCGTGGTAGATCAACTCTTGTAATACTCATATCATCAAGATCAATCAAGTAGGAAGTAGGGTATTACCTCCATCGAGAGGGCCCGAACCTGGGTAAACATCGTGTCCCCAGTCTCCTGTTACCATTAGCCTTAGATGCATAGTTCGGGACCCCCTACTCGAGATCCGCCGGTTTTGACACCGACAGTGGTGTCGATGGCAGAGAGACCTGGCATGGTAGATGCAATAGTACAACTCTAAAGATGGATTGGTGGCAGGTGGCTGCGGCGGCCTCATACCCGGCAGGCGTCCTGGTTGAGGAATGCGCCGGACTGGCGGGTGCCCCATACCCGGCAGGCGTCCTGGTTGAGACCTCAGGTCTTAGATGTTAGATTTGGCTGCGAGGTCTGTTTGGTATTAGGCCCAGACTATCAACATCCCTATATCAACTGGATAGAAGTAGCGACAGATCTTGCCTAGACGGTGGCTTTAGTCTTACTGTTGTATGACTTTGTAAGGTTTGGTGTGAATAATGAATAAAGTGGTTGCATGCATCATCCAGATGCAGAGGCCGGGGGTCCTCCTCCATTTCTAAAAAAGCAACTTAACCCCCAAGTGTCTTAACTCAACAAAGTCTACTTCAATGATGCATGCTAGCTTAATTTCATAATTTGCCATCACACTCGCATCAAGTCGAATAATAGCAGCAACTCAACTCAAAACAACTCATATGTGTAGTGACCAGTCTGTTTTGAGTTGTTAAAGTTGTCTGGCCTGCTGGTGACTAATCATGCACCTAATTCTTATCCATCTAACTCTAACCACATGCACTTGGGTGCAGATTCGATGAACTGGCAATGATTTATTAAGTCCATCGATATGTGACGTGTTATTTACATAGCTGGACAAATCAATTAGTAGTGGATGCAATAGCTGGACAAATCAATTAGTAGTGGATGCAATAGGTGGACAAATCAATTAGTAGTGGATGCAACTGCTGCCTTATTAACAAGAAGGGCTTGCTGTCTAGCTTGCAAGTCCTGTTTGAATATATAACAATTGATTTGCATCATAATTAGGTAAGGTAGCAAGATGGTTGCAAATGCAATGATCTTTCCTTGAGATCTGGTAGCTAGGTCTAGTTTAGAGCATCTAAAGTTGAACCTCTCAAACCCGCCTCATACGCTCGGGCGGGCCGCCCGGTCACTATCCGGTCGTGAACTCTCGATCCAGACGGGCGCCTCATAAACGCCCGGGATGACCGGCACCCCTCATATCCAACCCAAATATGGGGCCGATATGGGGGCGTCCGGGCAAGCCCGCCACGTTGGACTAACGGTGCGGTCCCACGCGGAAACGCCCCGAAAGTTGGTGGTCCGAAGCTCGTCTCCTCCATTGGAGAGATGTCGCCACGTGGTGTCGCTCCGGCGGGCCACGTAGTGCCTAGCCCGGCTATATAAGTCGACCGGCGGAACTAAAACCCTACCATCCTCATTTTCCTCCGCCTCTCTACCGCAACTGCCACTTTCCACTCCGCCATGGCCCCACGCTGTTGGGTGAGGAGCCACCCATTTCTAATGCCGGAGCACCGGTTCGAGCTCCTTGAGCATATCTGGGCAAGGCGCGAAGCCCGGATCACCGCGGGGCTACCTCTGGATGCACTGGATCTGGAGGAGGAAGAGGAGGAGGTAGAGGAGGATGAGTCGGAGGAGGCGGACATGGGGGACGCTGGCGACGCGGATCTGCAGGCGGAGCAGTAGGCCATCTTTGATTCCCTCTGCTCGGAGTCGGCTGCCGAGGCCAGACGCCGCCGCCGACAGGAGATGGAGGCCGCGGAGGAGGCGGAGATGCTCACCTACATGAATGAGGTCGAGCAGGAGGAGGATGAGTCGCAGCCGTCCTCTCCCGCCCGTCTAGCCGTTGCTCTGCACCGTTGTCATGGACACCTCCGACGATGAAGATTGGCTAGGGTCCTACATAGTATGTAGTACGTAGGTTCTTTTTTTTATTGCGTGGTTTGTATGGATCTAGGGAATGAAATATGAGAGATTCGGAAGCAAAGTGCCTAACTTGAGGCGTGACCGGTACTGTCCGCGGACGCGCTCGATCGCGTCCCCAGGCATTTGAGGGACCGGATTTGCAAAGTCGGGTTGTAGATGCTCTTATTACTCTATCTTGGGGCAGGCAGGAACTAGTAAGATTCATCCGTTGATATCATCAAAATTAGTAAAACAAAAAAAATGTAGACCCTCGGTAATCGGCATCCAATGGACAAAAAATTGAATCAACAAATATCTTACCAGAGTGGCCGGTGATGGCTCCTGTTGTCGGTGTCAAAACCGGCGGATCTCGGGTAGGGGGTCTTGAACTGTGCGTCTAAGGCTAATGGTAACAGGAGACTGGGGACACGATGTTTACCCAGGTTCGGGCCCTCTCGATGGAGGTAATACCCTACTTCCTGCTTGATTGATCTTGATGATATGAGTATTACAAGAGTTGATCTACCACGAGATCGTAGAGGCTAAACCCTAGGAGCTAGCCTATGATTATGATTGTGTTGTCCTATGGACTAAACCCTCCGGTTTATATAGACACCGGAGGGGGCTAGGGTTACATAGAGTCGGTTACAGAGAAGGAGATCTATTATGCGGATTGCCAAGCTTGCCTTCCACGCAAAGAAGACTCCCATCCGGACACGGGACGAAGTCTTTAATCTTGTATCTTCATAGTCCAACAGTCCGGCCAAAGCATATAGTCCGGCTGTCCAGATACCCCCTTATCCAGGACTCCCTCAGTAGCCCCTGAACCAGGCTTCAATGACGATGAGTCCGGTGCGCTGATTGTCTTCGGCATTCCAAGGCGGGTTCCATCTCTGAATACTCCAAAGTAATCTTCGAACACTTGAATTGTGTCCGACTCTGCAAGATAAATTTCACATACCACCGTAGAGAGAACAATATTTCACAAATCTAAACTGCTGACAACTCTTTATAACATGACAGCACGCCATGATCCGATCATTATGCGAACCGTTTTTCACAACCAGCTCCCGCTCATATTGCGAGGCGGTTTCCTTGGCACATCTTATCAAAGCAGAGATCGTGCCCCCTTAACGCGGGATTCTCTTCAATACGGGCATGGGTAACCCAACCGTACCACCAATTGCGGTGAGTGGGGAACGAGCAGGTTCCGTTAGGCAAGCGGGGAGGCACAAAGTTTCATCGCCTCTATAAAGGGGAAAGGCCTCTTCCTTTCTACCCACGCCTTCTTCTCCTTCTGCTCGTCCCTTTCCTTTCGCCCGAGCCCTAGCGCCCAAGCATTCATCTTCCCCACCAACAAAGGTTCTCCAAAAATGTCCGGATTCGGAACAGGAGGCAAGTGGATGGCCTCCTCCGTCCAGGAGAAGGATATTAAAAAACTACGGGCGGCCGGGTATCTGGCCAAGAAAATCAGCCACCGTCTTCCGACGGCGGGACAGATTGTCGCTACTGCGGAGCCCCATGAGAGGGTCGTTTTCATCCCCCATTTCATCCGCGGGCTTGGGTTTCCCCTTCACCCTTTTGTTCGCGGCGTCATGTATTACTACGGGATTGATTTTCACGATCTATCCCCCAATTCCATCCTCAACATCTCGACGTTTATCGTCGTGTGCGAGGCCTTTCTCCGCATCTCGCCACATTTTGGACTATGGCTGAAGATCTTCAATGTGAAGCCCAAGGTGGTCAATGGCGAACACGCCGAGTGTGGAGGCGCCATGATGAGCAAAATGCCCAAGGTCACATGGCCGACGGGTACTTTCAATGATTCCGTCAAGGAGTGGCAGCAGCAGTGGTTCTACATCACTGAGCCGCGCGGCAAAAAATGGGCTGCTGCTCCTGAGTTTCGATCTGGAGCCCCTTTGCGGCTTACGTCCTAGCCCAAGAAGGGCTTCAATTGGTCGTCGTCCGATGAACTATCGGTAATCCAGGCGCGCGTCAAAGGTTTGGAAGACAAGGCCATCAAGCTTGTTGACATAGTCTAGGTGATGCTGGTACACCTGATCCTTTCCTGTTAGCACAGAAGCTGCAATTTGTGGGAGTATGACCCGGCCGAGCACCAGACCCTGTGGGAGCTTTTCGGCTCCTTGCACAAGGACATCTGGAAGGTGCTTTTTAAGTCTGGCAAACTGTGGCCGGACTCCGCCGCGAACAATGGGTACCAACTGTCCCACCCTGCAAGTCTGGTAAGTCGTCATTATGTCTTGGCCATCCATATGTTTCATTGGTATGTCCCAAGGGAGATGCTTTTTAACGTGCTTTTCCACGATTACCTCAGGGATGGACGAAGAAGGCGGAGTGGATTCATTGTCCGGCCCCGCTGCCGGAAGAACCGATGGGACCTCTTCTAACAAAGATGCTGGTCCTGGCGCCTTACGAGGCACCGAAGAAAGAGGCCAACAGAAAGGCCAAGGAGACTAGGAGCAGCCTCCGTCGTCGCGGTGCCTCGTACACGAAGTCCGAAGACTCCAGTGACCATCCCTCCTCCGAAGAGGACAAGGAGGAGGAAGAGGACGAGTAGGAGGAAGAGGATGAGTAGGAGGAAGAGGACGAGTCCCCTACGGGGGAGGGAAGAAAAGGATAGCCTACTCCTCCTTAGAGGCAGATTCGCCTAAGAGGGGAAGAACACTCATCCCAGAGGCGTCCACCACGGCTACCGACAACAGCCCGGAGTGGGATCCCAGGGCCCAGCCCCTGGTAAACTCGTAAGTGCATAAAATCCGAACATGTCCATGCATCCGAGATTACTAAAGTGTAATATTTCGATTTGCACTGTACTTTTTACAGTCCGGTGAGGTCTCCTGCCAAACAGTCCTCATCAGAGGATTCGTTGAGTTACGATGCCTTGGAGAGTGAGACACCTCCAAGGGCCCCTTCCCCAAAGCCTGGTTGTGACACCGAGGTATCGTCCCAAAAGGACCTGAACCAGGGGGGGCGTACCTCGGGGGCCGGACACGCGGGAGTGGCGGTTCCCATGAACGTCAATGGCGGGGGCGATCTTGGATTCGGCCCATAGCCGGACATAGTCCTGGAGACCCTTGAGGCTCCGGGATCAGGCAGGCAACCCATCTTGACTGGAGGGGGCGATCCTGCTCCACCCACGACCTTTGTCCAACCAAAGGTGTCGGGCGGCCTATCGACAGCGCTGGAGAGCGCTTCCATCATTGATGAACACAGCGCCCTTATGGGCGCGGTGATAGAAAAGATTCAGGCCGCCGAGAGCGAACTGAATGAATCCTACATCAGCCTTATAAAAGGCTTGGGGGTATGTTTCAGGAGTTTTTAGAAGACTGTCATAGTATAGATAGTAGCCCCTGATACACTGTTCGGTGAGGACAGAAACCAGACAGGGGATCAAATTTCCGTCCGCAGGAGGCTCAGCTAATGACATATATCTATTTCTCTATGAATCAGGCGTCTGCAGCGACTGCCTCTTCTCATACCACGGAGATGTCTGGACTCAAGCAGAGTCTGGAGCGGGCCGAAGAGGAACTCGGCCGAGTAAAGAAGCAGCTGGAGGATAAACAAGGTATGTTGAATATTTTAGTAAGTTTTTAGCACAAGTAAGTAGTTGTGTCTAATTGAAGCATTTATATCGCGCACTCTATGGGCGAATGCCGAAATTGAGGCGCTCAAGAAGGCTGTTGCCTTGGCCGAAAAGAAGGCAGCCGCGGAGCAGGCTCTCCGCGAGAAGCACGAGGCCAGGGTCATTGAAGCTGAACGAGAGCTTCAGGAGGCCGCGAAGAAAAGCGGGACTTTGGAGCAGAATCTATCATTGAAAGAATCCGAACTCGTCCAAGCTCTCCAAGCCGCAAATGATGCTCGGGAGGAAGCCCAGGCTGCTCTAAAGGATATTCAGGAGGCGCGGAAGATTGTGGCTAGTAAGGCTTTTTCTTATTCAAAGCGATTTATATGCGGTAGCAGGAAAGATTCAGGGTGACCCATTGAATCCTGGTTTCTCCAGGGGCGTCTGCGGATCTGCCGTGCAGCATAGCTGATGCTGCCCAATTCTACCGAGCTGAGGAGAAGGAGACTACGGAGAAGCTCTTCTAGTCGCAGTATTTGGCACCAAATTATCCGGTGCCATTTGTCGACCAGCTGAAGCAGTTGGTCGAACTGCACCAGGTGGCCGAACTAGCCATGAAGGATTTGGTTATCAGGCTATGGCCCGCCGAGCCCATTCCGAGCTGTTTCTTTCGGCTCGTGAAGCGAATTGTGAGTGCCTTCCCTCGGCTTGACGTCATTAAGTGGTCGGTTTGTATAGAAGGTGCGCGAATGGCATTTGCCCATGCGAAAGTGCACTGGGGGAAGCTGGATGCTGAGAAGCTGATGACCAAGGGGCCACCGGAGGGGAAGGAGCACCGCAAGCACGAATTGTATTATGATGGTGTCCTGAAAGGGGCCCGCCTTGTGGCAGAGCAATGTGCGAAAGACACTATTTTTCCCTAAAGGCAGTCATGTTGTCCTTTGTAAGGCAGAACAAATTCACTTTTATGTATTTGCCTGTTATATGAAAGTTTTATTCCTGCGCGACCGTTTTATATATTAGTCTTGAGAGTTGGCCAGTCGTCGGCTTCTGCCCCCATGTAGAGAGTATGGGGGTGTTTGGGATACACCTGAACACTCTTTACCCCATCTTGGGGTCCATAAAGGAGGTGTTCAGCACAGCGAACCAGGCAAGCGGACTATAGGGCTTTATTACTCTCACTTAGCCATAGGAATTTGAGTATGGGAGGCGCAACCCTGGTGTTTGGAAGACCGCATGAGGGGCTCTAATAGCGCCTGATCGGTAGGCCGATCCTTCGCACTCTGCATTTTATTATGGCATTATGCGGAATAAATCCTTAAAGATTTTACAACCTCGCGAACAGCTGACCAACTCTCGCCTTATCATGACAATCAGTTTTCTGCTTTCTCTACTGAGGTGTTCATCCGGAAGAACCGGGACACAATCGCAGTAGTTCTCCCAGCGCTACCTTAGCCGATATTACGGAACGTAAGGTACCAAAACATGGGAGCCAGGCAAACCTAACTAATGACCCAAGACATGATTCGGAGCTGATGCATATAATGCTATAAGTTCGGCGTGCCGAACGACCAAGAAGGTGGTCGGACTTTGTTGTCATAGTGCGGGCGCAATGAAGCCCCTAGTGTTTTAAGGCATACCACGATGTTCGGATGCCGTTATGGTAAAATGTAAGTGAGAAATGATAGCAGATAAGCGTCAAATGACTCTACATGTTGTATTCAAGTAGTACGGCTATGCGTACGAGTACAGTGCATGTTATAAAAGAGAGGCATGACGGCAGAACCTGTTGGGACCGGGCGGTAGGGAGCTGTGCACAGATCCGAAGTAGTATCCGAATTGTATTCAGGTGGCATGAAGATTCCCCCTTTGTGCGTCCGAGTTGACTCCATGTCGTTGGTCCAATTATGCGCAAAGGCAAACCTGCAAAAAATGCTAAAGGCGTGTATGTGCCGCGCAGCGGCTGCGCCGTGGGATGTGACCCGTCCAGCTTATGCCGAAGGGTCTGTTTGAGCCCTGATCAGGCTTAGGTATCATGAAGTAGTTCGGACTCCTTTATCGGTGTCCGGGAGTTTGGCTGTCGAATCAAGGTTCGATTGAAAAAGCCGCGACTCACTGCTTCTGTTACTAAAGTGGTCGAATGCTTTTCGGCGCCGAGGTGAAGCTCGGTCTTGCCCGTAATTGTTACTACATTACGTGGGTCTGGTGTTGCCATGGGCATTGTGTTATAATGCGTTGAGTCGCAGTTTATCCTGGCAGTGCTGAATAGCCACTGCCTAGAGGTGTAATGTCGAAGATTGATTCTTCGGTATGGCAATCTTTCGGTGATCCGAAGACCATCTCCAGAGTGGCGGGGCCTAAATGACCTTCGCGCCTGGTTATGACACTCTGAAATGAGTTTTTTGGTGGGTCTGATCCTCGAGTGATCAATCGCTATCCGACGCACCGTGTCCTGATGCAGCAAGTTTGGACTGTTGTCACCGCCAATAGGGGAATACCTCTGGTTGATATTGGTCAGACAGTCTAGCCGATCGAAGATGATAGGTCGTATTTTTATACGATGGGGCAACTTGCTTTGTTGAGGTGACGTCCCGAAGAGTGTACGTCTGCTCCTATGTGGATGGTGCTTGTCGTGTTCACGGTTTTGGTTGGCGGAAGAAATTGCTTTTGCCCTGTGTTGTTTGATGATTTGGGCTTCTTGCCCTGGGACCCCTTCTTACTATTTCTGGCGTTTGCCTACCGATCTATTTAAAGACCCAGCATTCTCTATTGGTATGATTGGCTACCGTTCCCGGGGTACCATGAATTTGACATGGGCGGTCAAGTATGCGGTCCAGGCTAGAGGGGCCCATGTTTTGAAATGTGTTCTCCCGCTGAACGGGC
Organism: Triticum aestivum; assembly: GCF_018294505.1. Lineage (NCBI taxonomy): Eukaryota > Viridiplantae > Streptophyta > Magnoliopsida > Poales > Poaceae > Triticum > Triticum aestivum. Next base: position 581,948,426 of record NC_057807.1, on the reverse strand, counting down.
TGAGGGTTGCGGGCTCCTGTATTGACTGCCGTGTCCTGAGCATCGTCCCTTGTCTTCGGACGCTTATATTTGTTGTGCCGGGGTTTGCGGACGCTGTTCCTGGCTGCTGATGTGCACAGGGTGCTTGCTATGTTGTTGTTTAGTATGCTTTGCTTGTCTTGCGCGTAGCCCCTGGCCGTAGTGTGTTGGCAGCGGGGTTTAGGCTGACGTCCGGGCTTTAGTGCCTCTTCCTCGAATTGAGGTAGTAGCCTGCGCTTTGGGTAATATTTTGTTCGGCGGTCGAGTCCGTATTCCTCGGCTGCCCGGGCTTTAGTCCGTTTGTCTGTTAGCATGTCCTGATCTGCTTGTAGCTATTGTTGCTTCTTCTTTAGGCCTCTTGCGGTGGCTATAAGCCGGCGCTCGAAGCGCTCCCGCTCTATGGGATCCTTAGGGACATTGAACTCGTCGTCTCCTAGGCTCACATCATCTTCGGAAAGAGGTATATAGTTGTCATCCTCCAAGTATCCGTCCGTCGCCTGTTCCTCTGGGCTGACCTGCCCATGCTCCTGTTCGGCTTGTTCAAAGGTAGGCCGATCAGGATTGTATTTCTCTTTGGCACCCTCTGGATTGTTATCTTCTCCTGTGCCGGAACTGCTGTGGCGGGGCTTAGAGCAGCGCCGATGACGCACATGCTTTGATTTCTTCCCTGAGGGGTTGTCTTCTGTTGCCTCTTCGCCATTGTTTTCTTTGGGGATGTCCCCCATATATATCATATGAAGAGGTGGCTGTCCAGCGCTCTGTGGGCGGTGGTTCTTGTTCCTCTCCAGCATCGTCGTCTATATCGTTGATGTCTTCGGAGTCGAAGTTAAGCACGTCGGTCAAATCATCGACCGTGGCTATTAAGTGGGTGGTAGGTGGGTAACGAATTTCTTCGTCGCCAACTCCCCACTCGAATCGGACATAGTTCGGCCAGGAATCTCCTGGCAGAGAGAGAGAGACCTTAATGAATTTAGCACGTCTCCGAAGGGCGAGTGCTGAAAGATATCCGCGGTGGTGAACTCCATAATCGGAGCCCAATCGGGTTCAATGGGCATGGATGCACGCGGTCCGGAACCTACGACCGAAGACAAGTCCGGGAGTCCGGAGACACAGGTTTCCTTAGATGCGGAGTCTGTGTTCGGCTCCAACGCTGATGAGTGTGCGGCCTCCGGGGCGGGGTCCATCCACCCGTCCTCGGAAGGCACGATCTGCTCTGTATCGAAGTCCAGAGACGTAGCAGGCGCGATATTCTGAATACTGTCCGATGGCAGATCTAAGTCATGCATGTTGTGATCGTTCGACGCTCCTGACATGGGCCCGAATTCGTCGAAGATCAAGTCTCCACGGATGTCAGCGGTGTAGTTAAGGTTTCCAAACCTGACCTAATGGCCAGGGGCATAGCTGTCGATCTACTCCAGACGGCTAAGCGAGCTGTCGATCTACTACCGGCGACATGTACGACTACGAAACGAGAACGATTACTTCCATGATGTTCGTGAACCACTACCGTCACCCCGAAGATGTTGGATTCGTCAAGTACCTCTCCGAGACGAACGTGTACAACTACTTCCACTACTGTCGACACGTGAACAACTACTTCCACTACCGTCGATACGTGAACAACTACTTCCCACGACGACCCGTTAACGACTACTTCCTTCGTCGAACTTGACCCGCTCCGAAATGCACGCTTCAAAGGTATAACGATGAGTCGACCGCCCGTGAACGATTGAATGTGTGTTGTATGAGATGCTCATGCTGCACCGTGTCCGATTTGTCATTGCAAGTTCCTCCTTGTTTGCCATGCCGTCGACCCGTGGGAACCCGGAATCCGGGAGCACCCCACCATCCTTGCATGAAACGCTCACGCCCACTTCTCATTTGCATCGGTATCTCACTCGAGTTGTCGGATCATCGGAATGCTGCCGTGGCACCATTTTCGTTATCGTTGTCGTGGCACCCCTTTTGTTCCGCCATGGTGACCAAATGCTCCCTATCATTTTAGATGTCAACATTTTCATAAAAATTGCATAAAACTTGCATATGTCATCCGCATCATGATAACAACTTTTAAATGTTTAAAATTGTTGTTTGCTTTAAATTGCTAAATGACATGGGGATTTTTTTGGAATTGTTGTTTGTTGTTCTGGCCTCATTTAAACTTGCTTAAATTGTTAGTTTAATTATGCTTCACCTCTTGCCATGTTTAACAACATTTAATATTGTTGGGTACATAACCGAGAGAGAACTAAATAATTGATGTGGTGTTCCGTCAATATGCAACTCGTTGCATATTGAGCTCCACTTAAATTGTAGTGTTGTTTGCTTTATATTGCCATGCCATGCCTCATTAAACCGGACATGCATCATATTTGGTTGTGCATCATGCCATGATTATGCTTGTGTGTTTACCATGTTGTTTTCTTCTTTCCGGTTTGCTTCTCTCGTTAGCTTCGGTTTCGTTACGGAGTTGTGAGGATTCGTTCGACTACGTCCGTTTGTCTTCTTCATGGACTCGTTCTTCTTCCTTGCGGGATTTCAGGCAAGATGACTATTACCCTCGATATCACTTCTATCTTTGCTTGCTAGTTCCTCCATTCTATCGCTATGTTGCGCTACCTATCACTTGTTTACCATGCCTCCCATATTGCCATGTAAGCCTCTAACCTTTTTCACCCTTCCTAGCAAACCGGTCTTTGGCTATGTTACCGCTTTTGCCCAGCCCATCTTATAGTGTTGTTAGTTGCAGGTGAAGTTGAAGATTTCTCCATGGTGGACAGGATTATGATTGGGATATCACAATATCTCTTATATTATTAATGCATCTATATATTTGGTAAAGGGTGGAAGACTCGACCTTTTGCCTAGTGTTTTGTTCCACTCTTGCCGCCCTAGTTTCCGTCATACCGGTGTTATGTTCCCGGATTTTGCATTCCTTACGCGGTTGGGTGATTTATGGGACCCCCTTGACAGTTCACTTTGAATAAAACTCCTCCAGCAAGGCCCAACCTTGGTTTTAACATTTTCCACCTAAGCCTTTTTCCCTTGGGTTCTGCAGACTCAAGGGTCATCTTTATTTTACCCCCCTGGGCCAGTGCTCGTCGTGAGTGTTGGTCCAACCTGTCAACCACTGGTGGCCACCAGGGGCAACTCTGGGCTGGCCTACCAGAAGTTTGAACAATCCGGTGTGCCCTGAGAACGAGATATGTGCAGCTCCTATCGGGATTTGTCGGCACAGCGGGAGGCTTTGCTGGTCTTGTTTTACCTTTGTCGAAATGTCTTGTAAACCGGGATTCTGAGTCTGATCGGGTCTTCCTGGGAGAAGGTATATCCTTCATTGATCATGAGAGCTTATCATGGGCTAAGTTGGGACACCCCTGCAGGGTATAAACTTTCGAAAGCCGTGCCTGCGGTTATAGGCAGATGGGAATTTGTTAATGTCCGGTTGTAGATAACTTGACACCAGATACGAATTAAAATGCATCAACCGCGTGTGTAGCCGTGATGGTCTCTTTTCGGCAGAGTCCGGGAAGTGAACACGGTTCTGGGTTATGTTTGACGTAAGTAGGAGTTCAGGATCACTTCTTGATCATTGCTAGCTTCAAGACCGTTCCATTCACTCTCTTCTCGCTCTTATTTGCGTATGTTAGCCACCATATATGCTCACTCGCTGCTGCAACCTCACCACTTTACCACTTCCTACCCTTAAGCTTAAATAGTCTTGATCTCGTGGGTTTTGAGATTGCTGAGTCCTCGTGACTCACCAGATACTATCACCACAGTTGCAGGTGCCGATGATACCAGTGCAGATGATGCAACCGAGCTCAGATGGGAGCTCAACGAAGATCTTAGTTTTTGCTATGTTTTGTTTCTTGATGATCAGTAGTGGAGCCCAGTTAGGACGATCGAGGATCTAGCAGTTGGGTTATCTTCTTTTCTTTTGGCTTCGTCCGTAGTCGGACTATATGTGTGTACTCTGAATGATGTATGATTTATTATATGTTCATTGTGTGAAGTGGCGATTGTAAGCCAACTCTTTATTCCATTCTTGTTCATTACATGGGATTGTGTGAAGATGACCCTTCTTGCGACAAAACCACAATGCGGTTATGCCTCTAAGTCGTGCTTCAACACGTGGGAGATATAGCCGCATCGTGGGTGTTACAAGTTGGTAATCAGAGCCAGCCCCGACTTAGGAGCCCCCTGCTTGATTGTTTGCTGGCGCTGTTGAGTGTAGAAAAAAAATGTTTTGAGTCTTAGGATTATATATATCGGAGAGTAGGATTCTTTTTACTCCTCAGTCCCTTCGTCGCTCTGGTGAGGTCTCCTAACGTAGATGTTTTGACTTTCCTCTCCTCAAATTTCACTAATTTTTTTAGGATCACGCGGGTATCTTGGAATCGTTCCGATGGTTTTGTGACGAGAACATTGTTCTTGGTGCCTCCTGTCTTTTATGTGGCAGTGACCCGGGGAGTTGAGCTCCGAGGTGTTGTCGTCACAATTTTATCATTGCAGTTCTGGAATACCTGAGTTTTTCCGACATCGAAAATCTCTTTTATGCAGTTGTTGGTGAGATAACCTCGATGCCACCTAGTACTGGGGCGGGAGTTCAGGAGTATTGCCATAACTCGTATAACGTATGCTTTTCGAAGGTTGAGGTACATGATTTCCGGAGTTTTCTTGGTTATGTGTTGACGGATGGATACAGCTTGGATGTAGGAATTGTTAGTTTTGGGTGAGATATATATTGCTTCCCTTGTATCCCCAACACCAGATTGCATAACCAGAAAGTTTCGGGAGTTTTATAGGTGGGAATTCAAGTAGCTCCTAGAATATCTTTTCGACAGATGCATGATATGAGATTGGGGTTCGACGTCTAGTGGTCCACTTTTCCACGGTCGTTTTTACAGTGGTCTCGTTGTGTCTTAAAGAACCCTTGGCTATGCTGGTTCGGGGACACTTCGTATGTCATGTGCACTGCCTTGTACATGATGGTGCGGTATAATCGAGCCCGTGTGGGCCCCACCACGAAAACTTCGGATGAAATCTCTATCATATGTTTGTTTCCGGCTTATTCTGCAAGCCAAATCCTTTGTGTTGTTTTATATGTGGTATTCGAGTTGCTTCGAAGTCAAATGTTGAATCCATACCTTTCCTAAACGTTGTTCTCATATGGCTATGTGAATACTAATCCTTCTTGATCATCGAGATCGTCATGTTAATTCTTTTTCTAACCGGCGTGCTTCTCTTCGAGATGATCCGATCATTCTCAACATCCGCAAGATCAATTCTAAGTTTTCTCAACGGTATCCATTCCATCTGCCCCAAGTTGCCTTTGTTTTCCCGCCTTCCCACCCTTTTCTTCAAGGACTCAGATTTCTTAATCGGGTATCCATTTTATTGATGGGAAGTCTCTCCATTCTTTTCCGTCAATGTTTTTATCCGGTGATTCTCAGGAAGATACTAACAGAGCTTCAAGTTTATTATTCTTCGTCTCTTTTCTTCTCCGGTGGATTTACCTCAAGCTTTCGGTGTTGATCATATCCTTATCCTCGTTCAAATGCTATCCCATGCCGGTGCCTCTCATAATCATTCACCTCTCTCTATTCATATCCGAAGTGCTGAAGATATCTCAGAAGATTTGTGTCTCCATTATCAATCCGTTCAAACTATTTCGAGATTATTATCTCATTCAAGCCATTCAATTTAACCGTTGCAATCCCCCCTTTCAATCAATCGTTCAACGGTGTTGTCCTTTTGAGTGGGCCCTAACCCACAGGTCTTTTCCCAGGATCTTACCTGACTCTTCTAATTTTCCCGGAGCTATTCCCAAATTCTTTTGCAAGTTTGACGTAAGAATGAATTATCATCAGTCATATTCTTTCTCCAAGATGTTTCAAATTCTTTTCATCGTTGGTTTAACCTTTCTAGTTTTCATCTCGGAGTATCTCAACAATTCATGGTGGTGTTTCTCGTTGTCATTCTCGAATTTTGAAGACCGAAGAAGAGTTCCTCTTAAATCCTTACCCGTTCTTCCAAAGATGCATAGTTCAAGCTTGATGCGATCCTCATAATTGTTTTCGATTGTGAGAATTCTTTTCACCCATCCGGAGCATTTCATGAGTTGTTTCCATTTCTTTCCTCCAAGGCCATCATGTCATAATTCTTCATTCTCAGCATGTAGCTATTGTTCTCCAAATTTTACCGGTGCATCGTTCAAATATCCTCTAATCAGTTCATGATCTCTTCGTTCTCTTGTACCTAAATCCCATCAAGTATCTTCATTCGTTTTCCCATTCTTCCCGGTGATTTGTGCCTTTGCTACTTTCATTTTCAATTCTTACGGTTGTTCGTTCAAGATTTCACTTCCTTTGTTATCATATCAATTCATTCGTTGTTTCCAAATCCCACCGGTGGTTCCATCAATACCTTCTCAAGCTTGCGCTATATCTCTCTTAATCCTTTCTACAAGGATAAGTAGTATGCCAAATCCATTGCTTGTCATCAATTTAAATTGGTGAAGGATACGCATAACGTAATTCTTATTATTGTTTCATCCAAGTGATCTAATTTCTTCTTTCTGGAGTTGTTCATCATATCACATTCTCGGTTCGAGATGCTTCATTTTTTCTTTCCAGAGTTCCAAGTTTTCTGCATTATCTCGTCGCGAAGCTCCATCTAAATCATTGCAAGGCTTCACCTTGTGTTTTCAACTTCTCTTTCTTTTATCATCCTTTTTTTACCGGAGTTTTTCATGGAGGCTCAACATGGTGGTTCATCAAGGATTCTTTTCATTCTTCAATTGTTCTTCAAGATTTCTCTCGAAGTTATGACCCGCCAAGCTATACTCAAAAATAAACATGGTGCTCAACACATGTTTTTTCTGAGGAGTTCAAGTATTCTTCTTCTTGTATTTTGAAGTGCAATTCTTTCTACCTTATCTTTTCAGGTGGTGTTATATCATTCTTGACAATTTCCATTCTTGTTTCGCGATTCACATGTTGTCAAGAATGAGGTATTTTAAATCCATCAATCTCTTTGTTGGAGTTATCTTGTGTCATATTTCACCTAAAAGCCTTCCCTAAGGAATGTTGCTATTGTGGTGCTTATCAATGATCCAAGTTTTCTCCTATCCTCTCGGCAAAAGCAGTTTTCATCTCTTCGTTGATCTCAAGCAAGCAATTGTTTCCGTTAGTGGCCGGTTGTCACCTCATAATTTTGAGATGTTTTCCATAAGCCCACAACAAGCTTATCCATTTGTTGTTGATAATCCAACAACTCCGTTCTAGCAATTCCTGTTAGCGTGCTCTTTCAAGATCAAGTTTTCCTCCGTTCATTCCATTCCATTTTTTTCATTTCTTTCGGAGGCATTGTGATGTTGTGCTCTTCACCCATCACGTCGTTTTGTCAAGTTCATGTTATTTTCTTGCTTATCCATTTAACCGGAGTGCTGCCCGAATTCTTCCTCTCTCATCTTGTTTTAACCGGAGTGGTTTCGAATTCTATCTTGTCCATTAAACTCTTGATTCGTGTCTTTGCAACCTTCAAGTTCTAATGTTCTTTGTTCCTCTTTTCTAACGGATTGTTCGCAATCTTGTTCATCTATGTTCTACTCTTTCTTTTAAATTGCTCAACCTCTCAAGGTTCTTTGGTTTCACCCATTGGTCGAAGAAGCAACTTAGTTTTACCTCTTCTCTTCATCTTCCGTTTCTCTCTGGTGCCATCCTAGATCTCGGGACGAGATCCTCTCGTAGTGGTGGAGTGTTGTAACGCCCCGAGACCGACGCTCTAGATGCCTTCCTTGTATTTCGAGATTCGTCGTGTGTTTTGTTTTGTTCGTTGCATTCATCCTTGCGTCATGTGCATTGCATCATGTCATCATGCCAGCATGTCATTTAGTTTTTAAAACTCAACTTAATAAATTGCATAGATCGTTGATCTATTTAAATCGAGGGAACTCACATGGTGTTTTCTCTTTATAACATATCCTCCCAATATTAGGGAGCTATATTAAATATTTCTTTAATTTGGAAGCCACCGTAACCAACTTGCATTTTAATCTCTCTCGTTTCCACCTATTCTAAATCCTCGATCATTCTCCAATTGGCTCTGGTTCAAGTTGTGGCACTTTGAGTTATGCCAAAGAAGCCCCATGCCAGTTTTCAGCTCAACTTGTATTTATTTGGCCCTCCGAATAAATATTTTTGCTCCTATTTCTTTTCTGTAAATAGAAAAGGAAAAACCTTTTTCCCCTTCCTTTCTTTAAATCCAGCCGAGCGGGCCCCTGGCCACTCTCCTCCTTCGGACTGGCCCATCTGGCCCAAAGCCCAGCCTCCTCCCGAACCCTCATCTTAACCTAGCCCGATCCCACTTCTCTCCCTCGTTCCCCTGCCAGCGCCGCCACCTTCGTCTCGATCCCCATCGCGCACACGCATCGCCCGCTGCCAGCGCTAGGAAAACCTGCGCCCGATCCTCATCTCCCTCTTCTCGATCTCTCCCTCTCCCTCGCTCGTGTCGCCATACGCAGAGAAAGAGAGAGGAGCGAGACCCCTCAAGCCAACCACCCCGCGGCCCCGCGAGCTCGTCCGCCCGCACGGCCATGGCACCACCGGCCTCCATGTCTCGCCGCGCCCTGCTCCCTTCTGCATGTGTTGCTCCGCCCTGGCTGCGGTGTTACCAACTCCGGCAGCCCCGTCGCCTCTGCGCGCGAGCGCCGTGCGCCCAACCTCCTCCCTCACCCGCGGCCTCCTCCTCGTCGCCTCCGCGCCACCAGCCAGCCACCGGAGCCCGCCGCCGCCGGATCAGGCTGCGCTTCGCCGGGATCCTCCCCTGCCGCCGCCTCGGCCCTGCTGGAGCTCCTCTGCCGCCATGAACCAGGAGCTCCTCGCCCAAATGCCTTCGCCGGCCTTCACCTCCCACGCTTCCCCAGGACGTTGTGACCTCTTGCCTCTCCCTCGTCTGCAAGGGAGACGAGCGACCGAAGCCTCGCGCCAAGCTCCCCTGCATCGCGCGAGTCGCCGAGCCCCTGCCTCCACGACCACTCTTCCTCGGCCAGTTCATCACGCATGACCAGCAGCGCCTTCTCCATGGAGCGCTAGCACCGTTGCGAGTCCTGAGCACCACCACAGGTGGCCGTCGTGCTGACCACCTTGGGTTGGCACTGTACGCTGTTGTTGCCTCCGCGCATCTTCACTTCCTGTGCCCGTGGACATCAAGACCAAGTACCCCCTTCATTTCGTCAATACCGGCAAGTTCAGAAGATCTCAAGTACCACTGTGAACTGTGTACCACGACACCCACGTGCGCCAAGGTCAGCTACATGACGACCCGCCAAGACCTTGAACAACCGCCGCCGCTGTCGTGTACCACTACTTCCACTACCGCCGACATGTACGACTACGAAACGAGAACGACTACTTCCACGACGTTCGTGAACCACTACCGTCGCCCCGAAGATGTTGGATTCGTCAAGTACCTCTCCGAGACGAACGTGTACAACTTCTTCCACTACCGTCGACACGTGAACAACTACTTCCACTACCGTCGACACGTGAACAACTACTTCCCACGACGACCCGTGAATGACTACTTCCTTCGTCGAACTCGACCCGCTCCGAAATGCACGCTTCAAAGGTATAACGATGAGTCGACCGCCCATGAACGATTGAATGTGTGTTGTATGAGATGATCATGCTGCACCGTGTCCGATTTGTCATTGTAAGTTCCTCCTCGTTTGCCATGCCGTCGACCCGTGGGAACCCAGAATCCGGGAGCACCCCACCATCCTTGCATGACATGCTCACGCCCACTTCTCGTTTGCATCGGTATCTCACTTGAGTTGTCGGATCATCGGAATGCTGCCGTGGCACCATTTTCGTTATCGTTGTCGTGGCACCCCTTTTGTTCCGCCATGGTGACCAAATGCTCCCTATCATTTTAGATGTCAACATTTTCATAAAAATTGCATAAAACTTGCATATGTCATCCGCATCATGATAACAACTTTTAAATGTTTAAAATTGTTGTTTGCTTTAAATTGCTAAATGACATGGGGATTTTTTTTGGAATTGTTGTTTGTTGTTCCGGCCTCATTTAAACTTGCTTAAATTGTTAGTTTAATTATGCTTCACCTCTTGCCATGTTTAACAACATTTAATATTGTTGGGTACATAACCGAGAGAGAACTAAATAATTGATGTGGTGTTCCGTCAATATGCAACTCGTTGCATATTGAGCTCCACTTAAATTGTAGTGTTGTTTGCTTTATATTGCCATGCCATGCCTCATTAAACCAGACATGCATCATATTTGGTTGTGCATCATGCCATGATTATGCTTGTGTGTTTACCATGTTGTTTGCTTCTTTCCGGTTTGCTTCTCTCGTTAGCTTCGGTTTCGTTACGGAGTTGTGAGGATTCGTTCGACTACGTCCGTTTGTCTTGTTCATGGACTCGTTCTTTTTTCTTGCGGGATTTCAGGCAAGATGACTATTACCCTCGATATTACTTCTATCTTTGCTTGCTAGTTGCTCCGTTCTATCGCTATGTTGCGCTACCTATCACTTGTTTACCATGCCTCCCATATTGCCATGTCAGCCTCTAACCTTTTTCACCCTTCCTAGCAAACCGTTGTTTGGCTATGTTATCGCTTTTACCCAGCCCATCTTATAGCGTTGTTAGTTGCAGGTGAAGTTGAAGATTTCTCCATGGTGGACAGGATTATGATTGGGATATCACAATATCTCTTATATTATTAATGCATCTATATATTTGGTAAAGGGTGGAAGACTCGGCCTTTTGCCTGGTGTTTTGTTCCACTCTTGCCGCCCTAGTTTCCGTCATACCGGTGCTATGTTCCCGGATTTTGCGTTCCTTACGCGGTTGGGTGATTTATGGGACCCCCTTGACAGTTCGCTTTGAATAAAACTCCTCCAGCAAGGCCCAACCTTGGTTTTAACATTTGCCACCTAAGCCTTTTTCCCTTGGGTTCTGCAGACTCAAGGGTCATCTTTATTTTACCCCCCCGGGCCAGTGCTCATCGTGAGTGTTGGTCCAACCTGTCAACCGCCGGTGGCCACCAGGGGCAACTCTGGGCTGGCCTACCGGAAGTATGGACAATCCGGTGTGCCCTGAGAACGAGATATGTGCAGCTCCTATCGGGATTTGTCGGCATAGCGGGAGGCTTTGCTGGTCTTGTTTTACCTTTGTCGAAATGTCTTGTAAACCGGGATTCTGAGTCTGATCGGGTCTTCCTGGGAGAAGGTATATCCTTCGTTGATCGCGAGAGCTTATCATGGGCTAAGTTGGGACACCCCTGCAGGGTATAAACTTTCGAAAGCCGTGCCTGCGGTTATAGGCAGATGGGAATTTGTTAATGTCCGGTTGTAGATAACTTGACACCAGATACGAATTAAAACGCATCAACCGCGTGTGTAGCTGTGATGGTCTCTTTTCGGCGGAGTCCGGGAAGTGAACACGGTTCTGGGTTATGTTTGACGTAAGTAGGAGTTAAGGATCACTTCTTGATCATTGCTAGCTTCATGACCGTTCCATTCGCTCTCTTCTCGCTCTTATTTGCGTATGTTAGCCACCATATATGCTCACTCGCTGCTGGAACCTCACCACTTTACCACTTCCTACCCTTAAGCTTAAATAGACTTGATCTCGCGGGTTTTGAGATTGCTGAGTCCTCGTGACTCACCAGATACTATCACCACAGTTGCAGGTGCCGATGATACCAGTGCAGATGATGCAATCGAGCTCAGATGGGAGCTCAATGAAGATCTTAGTTTTTGCTATGTTTTGTTTCTTGATGATCAGTAGTGGAGCCCAGTTGGGACGATCGGGGATCTAGCAGTTGGATTATCTTCTTTTCTTTTGGCTTCGTCCGTAGTCGGACTATATGTGTGTACTCTGAATGATGTATGATTTATTATATGTTCATTGTGTGAAGTGGAGATTGTAAGCCAACTCTTTATTCCATTCTTGTTCATTACATGGGATTGTGTGAAGATGACCCTTCTTGCGACAAAACCACAATGCGGTTATGCCTCTAAGTCATGCTTCGACACATGGGAGATATAGCCGCATCGTGGGTGTTACAGATTATGATTGTGTTGTCCTACGGACTAAACCCTCCGGTTTATATAGACACCGGAGGGGGCTAGGGTTACACAGAGTCGGTTACAGAGAAGGAGATCTATTATCCGGATCACCAAGCTTGCCTTCCACGCAAAGGAGAGTCCCATCCGGACACGGGACAAAGTCTTCAGTCCAATAGTCAGGCCAAAGCATATAGGCCGGCTGTCCGGATACCCCCTTATCCAGGACTCCCTCACCTGCCCCCGTTCCACCTCGCTTTATTGCATTGATACCTGCACAGAAGATGAGAAAAACCACAAACTGTTATTTTGTTTTAACAAAGGGCAACTGTTGTTCTTGGACAGATATGCTGTCAAGCCTAAAATCCTAGAGCATGTTCTCTGACGAATTACTTTTTGAAATGGTCACCTTAATATGTTGAATGTTTGACAGTTTTACAGGATCACAAAGAGTGTGAAGATAGGAAGTCACACCACAGATCGGCATGCTCGTTAAGCATCTCAGATCTTAACTCTATATGTGTCCATATGTAGGGTAGATCGGTGACATGTTTCCAATGGTGCCAAGGGGAGGAACATCTACAACTTGCAACACATTCTTGTCCCCGGTATCCCATATTTTTCATAGTGCAAGCAGCAGCTAAAGCATCGGAGCGACTCACGTAGCCCATCCCGGCTTGCGGCGTGCACCGCAGGTCAGGACAGTAGGCCTCCGAAACCGCACCACTTTGAGTCCTGTACGGGAGAAGGGTGATAAGGTTTTTGGGGAGCGCTCCACGCGACTACTGACTTTTCCATCACGGACTCCGACGACTTCTTCCCCGACGTCGACAACCTCATCGACGACATGGCTGGAGAGGATGTCGACCCCAAGTCAAGTGCTTCTGCTGCTGCCGTCCCATACGTGTTCTTCCTCTTTTTATTAGAGACCATGCTACATTTCTTTGTTCTAGTGTTTGCCCTAGATATGTTAGACTCTGTTTCATATATGCAACTTGTTATACTATCTGCTCTAGATGTGTTTAGTTGCAGTTCATATATGAAGATGATGTTTACCTTCTCTTTGTCAAATCACATGACTTGTTTTATCACTGCTATACTAGTCGTGCTTTATCTAGTATTTCTGTTAATAAAATCATTTGGTAAATTGCTCATATTTCCAACAATCCAAAAACCTTATTATAGGTAATTTACCCCGAGTGGTTTTGCTGCTTCCATGAGACCTCCTATGTTTGAGGGTATCCACTATAAGAGGTGGAGCCTGAGAGCAGTCTTATGGTTTCAAACCATGAGTTTCTATGACGCCACTCTTGGCAAACCCGAAGGAGAGCTTGATGCTCAACAGGCACAAGCCTTTCAGAAAATGGATACTCTGTTTAAGGCTACTCTCTTGAGTATTCTTGTTGAGAACATAGTTGATGCTTATGCGTCAATTGATAATGGAAAAGATATGTGGGATGCACTCTAGGCCAAGTTTGGGGTCTCGGATGCTAGCACTGAGCTGTACATCATGGAGCAATTCTATGATTACAGGATGACTGAAGAGCGCTCCGTGGTTGAGCAAGCTCATGAGATATAGTCATTTTCTAGAGAACTTGAGCACTTCATTTGTATGCTACCAGACAAGTTTGTTGCCGGAGGTATCATCACTAAGCTTCCTTCTTCATGGAGGAACTTTGCTACCTTGCTGAAGCATAAGAGGCATGAGTTTTCCGTCCCGGATCTCATTGACACTCTTGATGTGGAAGAAAAGGCGAGAGCAAAGGACACACATGCTCGAGGTATTGAGGGAGGATCTAGTGCCAATGTGGTACAGAAGCAGAACTTCCAGCCCCACAAGTTCAAGAACAAGGGAAAGTTTGATGGTAAAGCAAAGTTTGATGGGAAGAACAAGGCTGTCCAGCACAAGAACTTCAAGAAGAAGAATGACAAGAAGAAAGGTGTCTGTCATGTGTGTGGGGATCCTGATCATTGGGCACCTAGTTGTCCTAATCACTATGACAAGCATCCTCCTGGGAAAGGCGGCAAGACCGCTAATGTTTTCATTGGAGACACTAACATGAAGGATGCTGGGTACGGTATATTTCCCACTATTCTTTCAGTATGTCATTATCCTGATTGGTTTATTGACACGGGTGCTAATGTGCATGTATGCGGTGATATTTCCATGTTTTTGTCTTATCAGACCGCAGGGACTTCAACCGTGCTAATGGGCAATGATTGAAGTGCTTCTGTTCATGGTGTTGGCAGGGTCGATCTGAAGTTTACTTCGGGGAAGATCGTGCGGCTGAAGAACGTGCATTATGTCCCCTCCATCAATAAAAATCTTGTTAGTGGATCTATTCTGTGTAGAGATGGCTATAAGCTTGTCTTTGAGTCGAATAAATTTGTAATATCCAAGTATGGAACCTTTGTTGGTAAAGGCTATGAGTCAGGAGGCCTGTTTCGTTTATCTTTGTCAAACGTTTGCAATAAAGTTGTCAATCATGTTTGCAACAATAGTGAATCAAATGTGTGGCATTCACATCTTTGTCATGTTAACTTTGGTTGCATGTCACGACTAGCAAAGTTGAACTTAATCCCTAGTTTCACCACTGCCAAGGGATCTAAGTGTCAAGTGTGTTTGCAAGCTAAGCAACCTCGTAAGTCTCACACGACTGCGGAAACGAGAAATCTTGCACCACTAGAGCTCATACATTCAGATCTGTGTGAAATGAATGGTGTTTTGACAGAAGGTGGAAAGAAATATTTCATGATGTTAATTGACGACTCCAGTAGATAGTGCCGTGTGTATCTTCTGAAATCTAAGGATGAGGCTTTGGACTTTTTCAAGATCTATAAAGCTGAAGTGGAAAACCAACTTGATCGAAAAATCAAGAGGCTTAGGTCCGACCGTGGTGGAGAGTATTTTTCCAATGAATTTGATGCTTTTTGTGTGGAACAACATGGCATAATACATGAGAGGACGCCTCTCTACTCACCTCAGTCAAATGGGGTGGCCGAAAGAAAGAACCGTACTCTAACTGATTTGGTTAACGCCATGTTAGACACATCGGGTCTCTCCAAGGCATGGTGGGGGGAGGCGATATTGACAACATGTCATGTCCTAAACCGAGTCCCCACGAAGAACAAAGAGATAACTCCATTCGAGAAATGGGAGAAGAAAATGTTAAAACTCTCTTATCTGCGAGCACGGGGTTGTTTGGCGAAAGTCAATGTTCCAATTCCAAAGAAGTGGAAGCTTGGACCAAAGACTGTGGATTGTGTTTTCCTGGGATATGCTTTTCATAGCATTGGTTACAGATTCTTGGTTGTAAAATCTGAGGTACCTCACATGCATGTCGGTACGATCATGGAGTCGAATGATGCGACTTTATTTGAAGATATCTTTCCCATGAAGGATATGACTACCTCATCTAATCAGGAGATGCCTAGTTTCGAATCAGGAACCAGTTACAATTACTAAACCTCTAATTTCGACGGAACACTTTGAAAGTCCTATGGAGGAGAACAATGAAGTTCCTACGAGGATCAAGAGACAGAGGACTGCAAAGTCTTTTGGTGATGATTTTCTTATGTCTCTCATAGATGATACTCCTAGTTCTATTTCAGAGGCCTATGCATCTGAAGATGCTGACTACTGGAAGGAAGCGGTTTGTAGCGAGATGGATTCCATCTTGGCGAATGAAACTTGGGAGATAACTGATCGTCCTTATGGGTGCAATCCTATAGGATGCAAATGGGTATTCAAGAAGAAGCTTAGGCCTGATGGTACTATTGAAACATACAAGGCTCGGCTCGTGGCTAAGGGTTATACCCAAAAGGAAGGAGAAGAATTCTTTGATACTTACTCACCTGTGGCTCGTCTGACCATTATTCAAGTTCTACTTTCACTAGCTGCCTCACATGGTCTTCTCGTTCATCAAATGGATGTTAAGACTACTTTCCTAAATGGAGAGTTGGACGAGGAAATTTATATGGAACAACCAGATGGTTGTACTAGATGGTCAGGAAGGAAAAGTGTGCAAGTTGATGAAGTCTTTGTATGGACTCAAGCAAGCACCCAAACAGTGGCATGAGAAGTTTGAAAGAACTTTAACAGCTGCAGGCTTTGTTGTAAACGAAGCTAACAAATGTGTGTACTATCGCCATGGTGGGGGCGAGGGAGTTATCCTTTGCTTGTATGTTGATGACATACTGATTTTCGGAACAAATCTGAATGTTATTAAGGAGGTCAAGGATTTCCTATCTCGTTGTTTTGAGATGAAGGATTTAGGAGTGGCCGATGTTATTCTGAACATCAAGTTGTTGAGAGACGATGATGGTGGGATTACATTGCTTCAATCTCACTATGTGGAAAAGATCTCGAGTCGCTTTGGCTATAGTGACTGCAAGCCCTCTCCAACACCATATGATGCGAGTGTGTTACTTCGAAAGAATTAAAGAATTGATAGAGATCAATTAAAATATTCTCAGATCATTGGTTCGCTTATGTACTTAGCCAGTGCTACAAGACCTGACATCTCTTTTGCTGTTAGCAAACTGAGTCAGTTTGTTTCAAAACCAGGAGATGTGCATTGGAGGGATCTAGAGAGAGTTCTGCGTTATTTGAAAGGCACTACGAATTATGGAATTCACTACACTGGGCACCCAAAGGTGCTTGAAGGGTATAGTGAATCAAACTGGATATCAGATGCTGATGAGATAAAGGCCATGAGCGGTTATGTATTCACTCATGGAGGTGGCGCTGTTTCTTGGAAGTCTTGCAAGCAGACCATCTTAACGAGGTCAACAATGGAAGCAGAACTCACAACACTAGATACAGCTACAGTCGAAGCAGATTGGCTTCGTCGGCTCTTGAATGACTTGCTGGTTGTTGAGAAACATGTACCGGGTATCCCTATGAACTACGACAATCAAACCGTGATCACGAAAGTGTACAGCTCAAAGGATAACATGAAGTCATCAAGACACGTTCAGAGAAGGTTAAAGTCTGTGAAGAAAACGAGAAACTCCGGAGTTATTGCATTGGATTATATCCAAACGTCTAAAAATCTGGCAGATCCTTTTACTAAGGGTCTATCACATAATGTGATAGATAATGCATCAAGGGAGATGGGTATGAGACCCACAATATGAGTTGTTCACAGTGGTAACCTATTCTTTGTGATTGGAGATCCCGTGAATTAGATGTGGAAGACAAGCTGTTGATCAACTGAGAGGAGAGTATCCTTACTATTAACAATACCACTCCATGAAGATGCAATACTCTCCTAATCTGCATGGCAGGTTGATGTATATCTTAATGTGTTCTAAATGGCTCATTGAAGCAGAGATGTCGTCCTACAGAACATCTTTTGAAGAACGCACCTATATGAGTCTGATTGTTAAACGTTGCAATCTATGAGAGTAGGGTTCTCTCTAGTAAACTCATGAAAGGTCTCGGAGTATGACGCATAAGCTCCACCCGCGGGGAAGACCCACGGTAGCCATGTATCATCAAGGCTTTATGTGAAGCTAGATTCGCAGAAAACTTGCAGTTCAAGGCCCAGTCCACTATTCAAGTTGCTTAATAGTGTAGCATAGAGTTCTAGGTGGAAGTTCAACTTAACAGTCTCCACTGCAGTACCGGTATATAAAACAGTGTTTTGGAACCAAAGGCAAATTTTGTGTGCCTCTGGGATCTGGTGGGGGATTGCTGGAATTTTGTTTATTTTGGGCCTAGCCCAATAGCAGTTTCAGAAATTCCTAATAAATCCTAGAGGCCCACGCAGCCCATTCGTGCAAGGCAAGTGGTGGAACTAAAGTTTAGTCCCACATTGCTAGTTTAGAGGGAGTTGGACCTCTTTATAAGGGAGGTTCTTTTCCCACTTGTATGAGCATGAGAACAAGAGGGACATCCACGCACGCTCCTCCTCCGCCGCCCGCCTCGCCACGCCATGCCACGCCTCGTCACGACGCGCCGTGATGTCTACTACACAACCTTCTTCTTGTAGACGTTGTTGGGCCTGCAAGTGCACAGGTTTGTAGGACAGTAGCAAATTTCCCTCAAGTGGATGACCTAAGGTTTATCAATCCGTAGGAGGCGTAAGGTGAAGATGGTCTCTCTCAAAAAACCCTGCAACCAAATAACAAAGAGTCTCTTGTGTCCCCAACACACCCAATACAATGGTAAATTGTATAGGTGCACAAGTTCGGTGAAGAGATGAAGATACAAGTGCAAAATAGATAGTAGATAGAGGTATTTGTAATCTGAAATAATAAAAACAGCAAGGTAACAAGTAGTAAAAGTGAGCGTAAACGGTATTGCAATGGTAGGAAACAAGGCCCAGGGTTCATACTTTCACTAGTGCAAGTTTTCTCAACAATAATAACATAGATAGATCATATAACAAGCCCTCAACATGCAACAAAGAGTCACTCCAAAGCCACTAATAGTGGAGAACAAACATAGAGATTATGGTAGGGTACGAAACCACCTCAAAGTTATCCTTTCTGTTCTATCTATTCAAGAGTTCGTAGTAAAATAACATAAAGCTATTCTTTCTGCTCAATCCATCATAGAGTTCATACTAGAATAACACCTTAAGACACAAATCAACCAAAACCCTAATGTCACCTAGATACTCCATTGTCACCTCAAGTATCCGTGGGCATGATTATACGATATGCATCACACAATCTCATATTCATCCAACCAACATAAAAGTACTTCAAAAAGTGCCCCAAAGCTACTACCAGAGAGTCAAGAACGTGTGCCAACCCCTATGCATAGGTTCCCAATGTCACGAAACCCGCAAGTTGATCACCAAAACATACATCAAGTGGATAGCAAGACATACATCAAGTGTTCTCATAAAAGACTCAATCCGATAAGATAACTTCAAAGGGGAAACTCAATTCATCACAAGAGAGTAGAGGGGGAGAAACATCATAAGATCCAACTACAATAGCAAAGCTCGGGATACATCAAGATCGTGCCATAGAGGGAACACAAGAGAGAACACGAGAGAGAGAGAGAGATAAAACACATAGCTACTGGTACATACCCTCAGCCTCGAGGGTGAACTACTCCCTCCTCATCATGGATAGCGCCGGGATGATGAAGATGGCCTCCGGTGATGGGATCCCCCTCTGGCAGGGTGCCGGAACAGGGTCCCGATTGGTTTTTGGTGGCTCTGGAGGCTTGCGGCGGTGGAACTCCCGATCTAGGTTCTGTTCTGGAAGTTTTTGGGTACGTAGGTATATATGGGTGCAGGGGTACGTCGGAGGAGCTACGGGGGTCCCACGAGGCAGGGGGCGCGCCCCCCACCCTCGTGAGCACCTCCCGTATCTCCTGATGTGCACTCCAAGTCCTTCGGGTGGCTTTCCTTCCAAAAATAACTTCTCCAGTTGATTTTGTTCCGTTTTGACTCCGTCTGATATTCCTTTTCCTCGAAACACTGAAATAGGCATAGAACAGCAAATCTGGGCCGGGCCTCCGGTTAATAGGTTAGTCCCAAAAATAATATAAAAGTGGATAATAAAGCCCAATATTGCCTAAAACAGTAGATAAAGTAGCATGGAGCAATCAAAAATTATAGATACGTTGGAGACGTATCAAGCATCCCCAAGCTTAATTCCTGCTCGTCCTCGAGTAGGTAAATGATAAAAAAGAATTTTTGATGCGGAGTGATACTTTGGCATAATTTCAATGTAAATCTTCTTAATTGTGATATGAATATTCAGATCCGAAAGATTCAAGACAAAAGTTCATATTGACACAAAAATAATAATACTTCAAGCATACTAATCAAAGCAATCATGTCTTCTCAAAATAACATGGCAAAAGAAAGTTCATCCCTACAAAATCATATAGTTAGGCTATGCTTCATTTTCGTCACACAAAGATGTTCCCAACTTCTATACCCCCGATGACAAGCCAAGCAATTGTTTCATACTTAAATAATCTCAAACTTTTTCAACTTTCACGCAATACATGAGCGTGAGCCATGGATATAGCACTATGGGTGGAATAGAATATGATGATGGGGATTGTGTGGAGAAGACAAAAAAGGAGAAAGTCTCACGTTGACGAGGCTAATCAACGGGCTATGGAGATGCCCATCAATTGATGTCAACATGAGGAGTAGGGATTGCCATGCAACGGATGCACTAGAGCTATGAATGCTCAACAAAAGAAAACTAGTGGGTGTGCATCCAACTTGCTTGCTCACGAAGACCTAGGGCATTTGAGGAAGCCCATCGTAGGAATATACAAGCCAAGTTCTATAATGAAAAATTCCCACTAGTATAAAAAGGACAACTTATGAGACTCACTACATGAAGAACAAGGTGCTACTTTGAAGCACAATATATGAGACTCACTACATGAAGAACAAGGTGCTACTTTGAAGCACAAGTGTGGAAAAAGAGATAGTAGCATTGCCCTTTTTATTTTCTTTTTTTTGGGCCTTTCTTTTTTTCTTTTTGGCCTTTCTCTCTTTTTTTATTTGGGCAATGCTCTAATAATGATGATCATCACACTTCTATTGATTACAACACAAGGATTACAACTCGAAACTTAGAACAAGATATGACTCTATATGAATGCCTCCGGCGGTGTACCGGGATGGTGCAATGAATCAAGAGTGACATGTATGAAAAATAATGCATGGTGGCTTTGCCACAAATACGATGTCAACTACATGATCATGCAATGGCAATATGACAAAAGTAATGTATGTCATGATGATGATGATGGAAGTTGCATGGCAATATATCTCGGAATGGCTATGGAAATGCCATAATAGGTAGGTATGGTGGCTGTTTTGAGGAAGATATAAGGAGGTTTATGTGTGATAGAGCGTATCGTATCACGGGGTTTGGATGCACCAGTGAAGTTTGCGCCAACTCTCAAGGTGAGAAAGGGCAATGCACGGTACCGAAGAGGCTAGCAAAGGTGGAAAGGTGAGAGTGCGTATAATCCATGGACTCAACATTAGTCAAAAGAACTCATGTACTTATTGCAAAAATTTAGAAGTCATCAAAAATCAAGTACTGCGCGCATGCTCCTAGGGGGATAGATTGGTAGGAAAAGACCATCGCTCGTCCCTGACCGCCACTCATAAGGATGCACAAGCCAGGTACACTTCATGTTTCAAATTTGTTACATAACTTTAACCATACGTGCATTCTATGGGACTTACAAACTACAACACAAGCATTTCTCAAATTCATAATCACCCAACTAGCATGACTTTGACATTATCACCTCCATATCTCAAAACAATTATCAAGCATCAAACTTATCTTAGTATTCAATTCACTCAAAAGAAAGTTTCACATATCTTGAACACCAAGTATATTAACATTAAGCAAATTACAATGCTATTAACGAATATCAAAATAATCTAAGTGAAGCATGAGAGATCAATAGTTTCTTTAAAACAAGTCCACCACCGTGCTCTAAAATATATACGTGAAGCACTAGAGCAAAAACTATCAAGCTCAAAAGATATAAGTGAAGCACATAGAGTATTCTAGCAAATTCCAATTGGTGTAAGGCTCTCTCTCATAAAAGAATTTCAGATCTTGGTATTGTATTCAAACAGCAAGCAAAAGCTAAATAAAACTGACAATGCAAGGATAGCACAACTCATGTGAAGAAGCAAAAACTTAGGCTCAACCGATACTAACCGATAGTTGCCGAAGAAGAAAGGTGGGATGCCTACCGGGGCATCCCCAAGCTTAGATGCTTGAGACTTCTTGAAATATTATCTTGGGGTGCCTTGGGCATCCCCAAGCTTGAACTTTTGTGTCTCCTTAATTCCTCTTATATCATGGTTTCTTTTTTTATCAAAAGCTTCATTCACAACAAACTCAACAAGAACTCGTGAGATAGGTTAGTATAAACCAATGCAAACCCTTATCATCTTCTACCGTAACAAATCACTAAAATTATTATACAACACTGCATACTAAATGCCTCTGTATATTTAATACTCCTATTCTCAAATAGAACCATTAAACAAGCAAACATATGCAAACAATGCAACCATAACAGCAATCTGCCAAAACAGTACAGTCTGTAAAGAATGCAAGAGTATTAATACTTCCCTGACTCCAAAAATTATGAACTAAAATTAACACTGTAATAAATTTATCAGAGCTCAATATGCAAAAACATTCAACGTTAGACCATTCTCTGACTTTTCTAGGGAATTTTTGCAACAGCGGTAAACTTTCTGTTTTCAAACAGCAACATGCAAACTAGCAAAATAAGCATGCCAAAGGCTATCCTTGACTTTTTTATTGAAACGAAAGATGCAAAACATTAATCTAACTGACAGAAAGCAAAAAATAACAAAATAAAATGATGCTCCAAGCAAAACACATATCATGTGGTGAATAAAAATATAGCTCCAAGTAAAGTTACCGATAGACGAAGACGAAAGAGGGGATGCCTTCCGGGGCATCCCCAAGCTTAGTTGCTTGGTTATCCTTGAGTATTACCTTGGGGTTCCTTGGGAATCCCCAAGCTTAGGCTCTTGCCACTCCTTATTCCATAGTCCATCGAATCCTTACCCAAAACTTGAAAACTTCAACCACACAAAACTCAAAACAAAACTCGTAAGCTCCGTTAGTATAAGAAAATAAAACCACCACTTAGGTACTGTAATGAACTCATTCTAAATTCATATTGGTGTAATATCTACTGTATTCTAACTTCTCTATGGTCCATACCACTTAATACTAGCCATAGATGCATCAAAATAAGCAAACAACACAATGAAAACAGAATCTGTCAAAAACATAACAGTCTGTAGTAATCTGTATCAAACGTATACTTATGGAACCCCAAAAATTATGAAATAAATTGCTGGACCTGAGAAATTTATCTATTAATCATCTGCACAAACAATCAACCTAAAATCACTCTCCAGTAAAAAATGGCAGCCATTCTCATGAGCGCAAAAGTTTCTGTTTTTCACAGCAAGATCACATAAACTTCACCCAAGTCTTCCAAAAGGTTCTACTTGGCACTTTATTGAAATAAAATCTATAAAACATGATTACTACAGTAGCATAATCATGTGGACACACAAAAACAGTAAAGGTAAATATTGGGTTTTCTCCCAACAAGCGCTTTTCTTTAATGCCTTTCTAGCTAGGCATGATGATGACAATGATGCTCACATAAAAGATAAGAATTGAAACATAACGGGAGCATCATGAAGCATATGACTAGCACATTTAAGTCTAACCCACTTCCTATGCATAGGGATTTTGTGAGCAAACAACTTATGGGTACAATAATCAACTAGCATAGGATGGCATAACAAGCATAACTTCAAGATTTTAAACACATAGAGAGGAAACTTGACATTATTGCAATTCCTACAAGCATATGTTCCTCTCTAATAATAATTTTCAGTAGCATCATGAATGAATTCAACAATATAACCAGCACCTAAAACATTCTTTTCATGATCTGCAAGCATAGAAAATTTACTATTCTCAATATAAGCAAATTTCTTCTCATGAATAGTAGTGGGAGCAAACTCAACAAAATAACTATCATGTGATTGAAAATTAAGATCAAGATGACACGTTTCATGGTTATCATTATTATTTAAAGCATACGTGTCATCACAATAATCATCATAGATAGGAGGCATGCTTTCATCATAGTAAATTTGCTCATCAAAACTTGGGGGACTAAAAATATCATATTCATCAAACATACCTTCCCCAAGCTTGTGGCTTTGCATATCATTAGCATCATGGATATTCAAAGAATTCGTACTAACAACATTGCAACCACGCTCATCATTCAAATATTTAGTGCCAAACAATTTATGAGATTCTTCTTCTAGCACTTGAGCACAATTATCCTTTCCATCATACTCACGAAAGATATTAAAAAGATGAAGCGTATGAGACAAACTCAATTCCATTTTTTTGTAGTTTTCTTTTATAAACTAAACTAGTGCTAAAACAAGAAACAAAAAGATTTGATTGCAAGATCTAAAGATATACCTTCAAGCACTTACCTCGCCAGAAAAGAGCTTAGTGACGGAGTGTGAGTACCCTTTACCTAGCCTCCCCGGCAACGGCGCCAGAAAAGAGCTTGATGTCTACTACACAACCTTCTTCTTGTAGACGTTGTTGGGCCTGCAAGTGCACAGGTTTGTAGGACAGTAGCAAATTTCCCTCAAGTGGATAACCTAAGGTTTATCAATCCGTAGGAGGCGTAAGGTGAAGATGGTCTCTCTCAAACAACCCTGCAACCAAATAACAAAGAGTCTCTTGTGTCCCCAACACACCCAATACAATGGTAAATTGTATAGGTGCACTAGTTCGGCGAAGAGATGAAGATACAAGTGCAAAATAGATAGTAGATAGAGGTATTTGTGATCTGAAATAATAAAAACAGCAAGGTAACAAGTAGTAAAAGTGAGCGTATACGGTATTGCAATGGTAGGAAACAAGGCCTAGGGTTCATACTTTCACTAGTGCAAGTTCTCTCAACAATAATAACATAGATAGATCATATAACAAGCCCTCATCATGCAACAAAGAGTCACTCCAAAGCCACTAATAGCGGATAACAAATGTAGAGATTATGGTAGGGTACGAACCACCTCAAAGTTATCCTTTCTGTTCTATCTATTCAAGAGTTCGTAGTAAAATAACATAAAGCTATTCTTTCCGCTCAATCCATCATAGAGTTCATACTAGAATAACACCTTAAGACACATATCAACCAAAACCCTAATGTCACCTAGATACTCCATTGTCACCTCAAGTATCCGTGGGCATGATTATACGATATGCATCACACAATCTCAGATTCATCCAACCAACATAAAAGTACTTCAAAAAGTGCCCCAAAGCTACTACCGGAGAGTCAAGAACGTGTGCCAACCCCTATGCATAGGTTCCCAATGTCACGAAACCCGCAAGTTGATCACCAAAACATACATCAAGTGGATAGCAAGACATACATCAAGTGTTCTCATAAAAGACTCAATCCGATAAGATAACTTCAAAGGGAAAACTCAATTCATCACAAGAGAGTAGAGGGGGAGAAACATCATAAGATCCAACTACAATAGCAAAGCTCGGGATAAATCAAGATCGTGCCATAGAGGGAACACGAGAGAGAGAGAGAGATCAAACACATAGCTACTGGTACATACCCTCAGCCTCGAGGGTGAACTACTCCCTCCTCATCATGGATAGCGCCGGGATGATGAAGATGGCCTCCGGTGATGGGATCCCCCTCTGGCAGGGTGCCGGAACAGGGTCCCGATTGATTTTTGGTGGCTCTAGAGGCTTGCGGCGGCGGAACTCCCGATCTAGGTTCTGTTCTGGAAGTTTTTGGGTACGTAGGTATATATGGGTGCAGGGGGTACGTCGGAGGAGCTACGGGGGTCCCACGAGGCAGGGGGGCGCGCCCAGGGGGGCGCCCCCCACCCTCGTGAGCACCTCCCGTATCTCCTGATGTGCACTCCAAGTCCTTCGGGTGGCTTTCCTTCCAAAAATAACTTCTCCAGTTGATTTTGTTCCGTTTTGACTCCGTATGATATTCCTTTTCCTCGAAACACTGAAATAGGCATAGAACAGCAAATCTGGGCTGGGCCTCCGGTTAATAGGTTAGTCCCAAAAATAATATAAAAGTGGATAATAAAGCCCAATATTGCCTAAAATAGTAGATAAAGTATCATGGAGCAATCAAAAATTATAGATACGTTGGAGACGTATCAAACATCCCCAAGCTTAATTCCTGCTCGTCCTCGAGTAGGTAAATGATAAAAAAGAATTTTTGATGCAGAGTGATACTTTGGCATAATTTCAATGTAAATCTTCTTAATCGTGACATGAATATTCAGATCCGAAAGATTCAAGACAAAAGTTCATATTGACATAAAAAATAATAATACTTCAAGCATACTAATCAAAGCAATCATGTCTTTTCAAAATAGCATGGCAAAAGAAAGTTCATCCCTACAAAATTATATAGTTAGGCTATGCTTCATTTTCGTCACACAAAGATGTTCCCAACTTCTATACCCCTGGTGACAAGCCAAGAAATTGTTTCATACTTAAATAATCTCAAACTTTTTCAACTTTCACGCAATACATGAGCGTGAGCCATGGATATAGCACTATGGGTGGAATCGAATATGATGATGGGGATTGTGTGGAGAAGACAAAAAAATAGGAAGTCTCACGTTGACGAGGCTAATCAACAGGCTATGGAGATGCCCATCAATTGATGTCAACATGAGGAGTAGGGATTGCCATGCAACGGATGCACTAGAGCTATGGATGCTCAACAAAATAAAACTAGTGGGTGTGCATCCAACTTGCTTGCTCATGAAGACCTAGGGCATTTGAGGAAGCCCATCATAGGAATATACAAGCCAAGTTCTATAATGAAAAATTCCCACTAGTATAAAAGGACAACTTATGAGACTCACTACATGAAGAACAAGGTGCTACTTTGAAGCACAATATATGAGACTCAGTACATGAAGAACAAGGTGCTACTTTGAAGCACAAGTGTGGAAAAAGAGATAGTATCATTGCCCTTTTTATTTTCTTTTTTTGGGCCTTTCTTTTTTTCTTTTTGGCCTTTCTCTTTTTCTTTTTTTATTTGGGCAATGCTCTAATAATGATGATCATCACACTTCTATTGATTACAACACAAGGATTACAACTCGAAACTTAGAACAAGATATGACTCTATATGAATGCCTCCAACGGTGTACCGGGATGGTGCAATGAATCAAGAGTGACATGTATGAAAAATAATGCATGGTGGCTTTGCCACAAATACGATGTCAACTACATGATCATGCAATGACAATATGATAAAAGTAATGTATGTCATGATGATGATGATGGAAGTTGCATGGCAATATATCTCGGAATGGCTATGGAAATGCCATAATAGGTAGGTATTGTGGCTGTTTTGAGGAAGATATAAGGAGGTTTATGTGTGATAGAGCGTAACATATCACGGGGTTTGGATGCACCGGTGAAGTTTGCGCCAACTCTCAAGGTGAGAAAGGGCAATGCACGGTACCGAAGAGGCTAGCAAAGGTGGAAAGGTGAGAGTGCGTATAATCCATGGACTCAACATTAGTCAAAAGAACTCATATACTTATTGCAAAAAATTAGAAGTCATCAAAAATCAAGTACTACGCGCATGCTCCTAGGGGGATAGATTGGTAGGAAAAGACCATCGCTCATCCCCGACCGCCACTCATAAGGATGCACAAGCCAGGTACACTTCATGTTTCAAATTTGTTACATAACTTTAACCATACGTGCATGCTACGGGACTTACAAACTTCAACACAAGCATTTCTCAAATTCACAATCACCCAACACAAGCATTTCTCAAATTCACAATCACCCAACTAGCATGACTTTGCGAAAGTGGAGTTCAAATGCGAACGGTGCAGCCCTTCTGCTACTGGCTGTTCGCTTCATCTCCGTCTCTTTGTTTCGCCTCCCATCGCTGCCCTCTCGCCTCCTTCTCTTGCGCCTATAAAAGGGAGGTCGCTCCTCTCAGAGAGGCGCACCAGAACAACACAACCCTCTCGCCTCAGAGTTCCCGACCACTGAGCTACTGCTACGATCTTCCCCATCCCGACTTGCGGCGTGCACCACAGGTCGGGAAAGTAGGCCTCAAAAACCGCACCACTTTGAGTCCTGTATGGGAGAAGGGTGATAAGGTTTTTGGGGAGTGCTCCGTGTGACTACTGACTTTTCCATCACGGACTCCGATTACTACTTCCCCGATGACGACTTCTTCCCCGACGTCGACAACCTCATCAACGACATGGCTGGAGAGGATGTCGACCCCAAGTCAAGTGCTTCTGCTGCTGCCGTCCCGTACGTGTTCTTCCTCTTTTTATTAGAGACCCTGCTACAGTTCCTTGTTCTAGTGTTTTTCCTAGATATGTTAGACTCTGTTTCATATATGCAACTTGCTATACTATCTGCTCTAGACGTGTTTAATTATAGTTCATATATGAAGATGATGTTTACCTTCTCTTTGTCAAATCGCATGACTTGTTTTATCGCTGCTATATTAGTCGTGATTTATCTAGTATTTCTGTTAATAAAATCATTTGGCAAATTGCTCATATTTCCAACAATCCAAAAACCTTATTATAGGCAATTTACCCCGAGTGGTTTTGCTGCTTCCATGAGACCTCCTATGTTTGAGGGTATCCACTATAAGAGGTGGCGCGTGAGAGCAGTCTTATGGTTTCAAACCATGAGTTGCTATGACGTCACTCTTGGCAAACCTGAAGGAGAGCTTGATGCTCAACAGGCACAAGCCTTTCAGAAAATGGATACTCTGTTTAAGGCTGCTCTCTTGAGTGTTCTTGGTGAGAACATAGTTGATGCTTATGCGTCAATTGATAATGGAAAAGATATGTGGGTTGCACTTGAGGCCAAGTTTGGGGTCTCGGATGCTGGCACTGAGCTGTACATCATGGAGCAATTCTATGATTGCAGGATGACTGAAGAGCGCTCTGTGGTTGAGCAAGCTCATGAGATACAGTCATTTGCTAGAGAACTTGAGCACTTCAATTGTATGCTACCGGACAAGTTTGTTGCCGGAGGTATCATCACTAAGCTTCCTCCTTCATGGAGGAACTTTGCTAACTTGCTGAAGCATAAGAGGCAGGAGTTTTCCGTCCCGGATCTCATTGGCACTCTTGATGTGGAAGAAAACGCGAGAGCAAAGGACACACTGTGCTCGAGGTATTGAGGGAGGATCTAGTGCCAATATGGTACATGAGCAGAACTTCCAGCCCCACAAGTTCTAGAACAAGGGCAAGTTTGATGGTAAAGCAAAGTTTGATGGGAAGAACAAGGTTGTCCAGCACAAGAACTTCAAGAGGAAGAATGACAAGAAGAAAGGTGTCTGTCATGTGTGTGGGGATCCTGATCATTGGGCACCTAGTTGCCCTAATCGCTATGACAAGCGTCATCCTGGGAAAGGCGGCAAGACCGCTAATGTTGTCATTGGAGAAACTGACATGAAGGATGCTCGGTACGGTATATTTCCCACTATTATTTTTAGTATGTCATTCTCCTGATTTGATTGACACGGGTGCTAATGTGCATGTATGCGGTGATATTTCCATGTTTTCGTCTTATCAGACCGTAGGGACTTCAACCATGCTGATGGGCAATGGTTCAAGTGCTTCTATTCGTGGTGTCGGCACGGTCGATCTGAAGTTTACTTCGGGGAAGATCGTGCGGCTGAAGAACATGCATTATGTCCCCTCCATCAATAAAAATCTTGTTAGCGGATCTCTTCTGTGTAGAGATGGCTATAAGCTTGTCTTTGAGTCGAATAAATTTGTAATATCCAAGTATGGAACCTTTGTTGGTAAAGGCTATGAGTCAGGAGGCCTGTTTCGTTTATCTTTATCAGACGTTTGCAATAAAGTTGTCAATCATGTTTGCGACAATAGTGAATCAAATGTGTGGCATTCATGTCTTTGTCATGTTAACTTTGGTTGCATGTCGCGACTAGCAAAGTTGAACTTAATCCCTAGTTTCACCACTGTCAAGGGATCTAAGTGTCAAGTGTGTTTGCAAGCTAAGCAACCTCGTAAGTCTCACACGACCGCAGAAACGAGAAATCTTGCACCACTAGAGCTCATACATTCAGATCTATGTGAAATGAATGGTCTTTTGACAAAAGGTTGAAAGAAATATTTCATGACGTTAATTGACGACTCCAGTACATACTGCTGTGTGTATCTTCTGAAATCTAAGGATGAGGCTTTGAACTTTTTCAAGATGTATAAAGCTGAAGTGGAAAACCAACTTGATCGAAAATTCAAGAGGCTTAGGTCCGACCGTGGTGGAGAGTGTTTTTCCAATGAATTTGATGCTTTTTGTGCGGAACATGGCATAATCCATGAGAGGACGCCTCCCTACTCACCTCAGTCAAATGGGGTGGCCGAAAGAAAGAACCGTACTCTAACTGATTTGGTTAACGCCATGTTAGACACCTCGGGTCTCTCCAAGGCATGGTGGGGGAGGCGATATTGACAACATGTCATGTCCTAAACCGAGTGCCCACAAAGAACAAAGAGATAACTCCGTTTGAGAAATGTGAGAAGAAAAGGTTAAAACTCTCTTATCTGCGAGCATGGGGTTGTTTGGCGAAAGTCAATGTTCCAATTCCAAAGAAGTGGAAGCTTGGACCAAAGACTGTGGATTGTGTTTTCATGGGATATGCTTTTCATAGCATTGGTTACAGATTCTTGGTTGTAAAATCTGAGGTACGTGACATGCATGTCGGTACGATCATGGAGTCGAATAATGCGACTTTCTTTGAAGATATCTTTCCCATGAAGGATATGACTACCTCATCTAATCAGGAGATGCCTAGTTCATCGAATCAGGAACCCGTTACAATTAATGAACCTCCAATTTTGATGGAACACTTTGAAAGTCCTGTGGAGGAGAAAGTTCCTACTAGGAGCAAGAGACAGAGGACTGAAAGTCTTTTGGTGATGATTTTCTTCTGTATCTCATAGATTATATTCCTAGTTCTATTTCAGAGGCCTATGCATCTGAAGATGCTGACTACTGGAAGGAAGCGGTTCGTAGCGAGATGGATTCCATCTTGGCGAATGAAACTTGGGAGATAACTGATCGTCCTTATGGGTGCAAACCTATAGGATGCAAATGGGTATTCAAGAAGAAGCTTAGGCCTGATGGTACTATTGAAACATACAAGGCTCGGCTCGTGGCTAAGGGTTATACCCAAAAGGAAGGAGAAGAATTCTTTGATACTTACTCACCTGTGGCTCGACTGACCACTATTCGAGTTCTACTTTCACTAGCTGCCTCACATGGTGTTCTCGTGTTGGGGAACGTAGCAGAAATTCAAAATTTTCCTAAGTGTCACCAAGATCTATCTATGGAGAAACCAGCAACGAGGGGAAGGAGAGTGCATCTACATACCCTTGTAGATTGCTAAGCGGAAGCATTCAAGAGAACGGGGTTGAAGGAGTCGTACTCGTCATGATCCAAATCACCGGAGATCCTGGTGCCAAACGGACGGCACCTCCGCGTTCAACACACGTACAACCCGGTGACCTCTCCCACGCCTTGATCCAGCAAGGAGAGAGGGAGAGGTTGAGGAAGACTCCATCCAGCAGCAGCACAACGGCGTGGTGGTGGTGGAGGAGCGTGGCAATCCTGCAGGGCTTCGCCAAGCACCTGCGGGAGAGGAGGAGGTGTCACAGGAGGGAGGGAGGTGCCAGGGCTTCAGGTGCGGCTGCCCTTCCCTCCCCTCCCTTTATATAGGGGCAAGGGAGAGGGGGGAGGCGCAGCCTTGCCCCTTCCTCCAAGGAAGGGGTGCGGCCAAGGGGGGGGGGAGGAGTCCATCCTCCCCAAGGCACCTCGGAGGTGCCTTCCCCTTTGAGGACTCTCCCCTTTTTCTTATATCTTGGCGCATGGGCCTCTTGGGGCTGGTGCCCCTGGCCCATATAGGCCAAGGCGCACCCCCTACAGCCCATGTGCCCCCCCCGAGGTAGGTGGACCCCCCGGTGGACCCCTGGACCCCTTTCGGCACTCCCGGTACAATACCGATAAAGTGCGAAACTTTTCCGGCGACCAAAATAAGACTTCCCATATATAAATCTTTACCTCCGGACCATTCCGGAACTCCTCGTGACGTCCGGGACTCCAAACAACATTCGGTAACCACATACAAACTTCCTTTATAACCCTAGCGTCATCGAACCTTAAGTGTGTAGACCCTACGGGTTCGGGAACCATGCAGACATGACCTAGACGTTCTTCGGTCAATAACCAATAGCGGGATCTGGATACCCATGTTGGCTCCCACATGTTCCGCGATGATCTCATCGGATGAACCACGATGTCAAGGACTCAATCAATCCCGTATACAATTCCCTTTGTCTAACGGTATTGTACTTGCCCGAGATTCGATCGTCGGTATACCGATACCTTGTTCAATCTCGTTACCGGCAAGTCTCTTTACTCGTTCCGTAACACATCATCCCATGATCAACTCCTTGGTCACATTGTGCACATTATGATGATGTCCTACCGAGTGGGCCCAGAGATACCTCTCCGTCACACGGAGTGACAAATCCCAGTCTT
Source organism: Triticum aestivum (assembly GCF_018294505.1). Taxonomy (NCBI): domain Eukaryota; kingdom Viridiplantae; phylum Streptophyta; class Magnoliopsida; order Poales; family Poaceae; genus Triticum; species Triticum aestivum. The sequence goes on along the minus strand of NC_057807.1, from coordinate 581,916,142 downwards.
GATTCGTGCCAACCCAACAGACACTTTTGGAGATACCTGTAGTGCACCTTTATAGCCACCCAGTTACGTTGTGACGTTTGGTACACCCAAAGCATTCCTACGGTATCCGGGAGTTGCACAATCTCATGGTCTAAGGAAAAGATACTTGACATTAGAAAAGCTTTAGCATACGAACTACGATCTTTGTGCTAGGCTTAGGATTGGGTCTTGTCCATCACATCATTCTCCTAATGATGTGATCTTGTTATCAACGACATCTTAATGACCATGGTTAGGAAACCGTAACCATCTATTGATCAACGAGCTAGTCAACTAGAGGCTTACTAGGGACATGGTGTTGTCTATGTATCCACACATGTATCTGAGTTTCCTATCAATACAGTTATAGCATGGATAATAAACGATTATCATGAACAAGGAAATATAATAATAACTTATTTATTATTGCCTCTAGGGCATATTTCCAACAGTCTCCCACTTGCACTAGAGTCAATAATCTAGTTTACATCGCTATGTGATTAACATTCACAGGTCACATCGCCATGTGACCAACATCCAAAGAGTTTACTAGTGTCACTAAACTAGTTCACATCATCATGTGATTAAGACTCAATGAGTTCTGGGGTTTGATCATGTTTTGCTTGTGAGAGAAGTTTTAGTCAACGGGTCTGCAACATTTAGATCCGTATGTACTTCGCAAATCTCTTGGTCATATTTTAAATGCTGCTTCCACGCTCCACTTGGAGCTTTTCCAAATGGTCGCTCCACTATACATATCTGGCTTGCTACTCAAAGTCATTCGGATAGGTGTTAATGCTTGCATCGACGTAACCCTTTACGCCGAACTCTTTATCACCTTCATAATTGAGAAATAAATCCTTATTACTCCAAGGACAATTTTGACCGCTATCAGGTGATCCACTCCTTGGTCACCTTTGTACCCTCTTGCCAGACATGTGGCAAGGCACACATCAGGTGCGGTACACAGCATAGCAAACTATAGAGCCTATGTCTGAAGCATAGGGGACGTCCTTCATCCTTTCTCTCTTTTCTGCCATGGTCGAGCTTTAACTCTTAACTTCATACCTTACAACTCAGGCAAGAACTCCTTCTTTGACTGATCCATCTTGAACTCCTTCAAGATCACGTCAAGGTATGTGCTCATTTGAAAGTATTATTAGCATTTTGATCTATCCTCATAGATTTTGATGCTCAATGTTCAAGTAGCTTAATCCAGGTTTTCACTTGAAAAACACTTTTCAAATAACCCTATATGCATTCCAGAAATTCTACATCATTTCTGATCAATAATATGTCAATAACATATACTCATCAGAAATTCTATAGTGCTCCCACTCACTTCTTTGGAATTACAGGTTTCTCATAAACTTTGTATAAACCCAAAATCTTTGATCATCTTATAAAAGTGTACATTCCAACTCCGAGATGCGTACTCCAGTCCATGGAAGGATCGCTAGAGCTAGCATACCTTTTAGCATCCTTAGGATCGACAAAACCTTTCTGATTGTATCACATACAACCTTTCCTTACGAAAACTAGTAAGGAAACTCGTTTTGACATCCATCTGCCACATTTCATAAATGCAGCTAATGCTAACATGATTCCAACGGACTTAAGCATCGCTACGGATGAGAAAATCTCATCGTAGTCAATTCCTTGAACTTGTGAAAAACTCTTCGCCACAAGTCGAGCTTCATAGACGGTGACATTACCGTCCACGTCCGTCTTCTTCTTAAAGATCCATTTATCTCAATGGCTTGCCGATCATCGGGCAAGTCCACCAAAGTCCATGCTTTGTTTTGATACATGGATCCTATCTCGGATTTCATGGCTTCTAACCATTTGTCGGAATATGGGCCCACCATCGCTTCTCCATGGCTCGTAGGTTCATTGTTGTCTAGCAACATGACCTTCAAGACAGGATCACCGTACCACTCCGAAGTAGTACGTGTCCTTGTCGTCCTACGAGGTTCGGTAGTGACTTGATCCGAAGCATCATGATCACTATCATCAGCTTCCGCTTCAATTGGTGTAGGTGCCACATTAACAACTTCCTGTGCCCTACTACACACTGGTTGAAGTGATGGTTCAGTAACCTTATCAAGTCTCCACCATCCTCCCACTCAACTTCTCGAGACAAACTTTTCCTCGAGAAAGGACCCGATTCAAGAAACAATCCCTATTGCTTTCGGATCTGAATTAGGAGGTATACCCAACTGTTTTGGGTGTCCTATGAAGATGCATTTTATCCGCTTTGGGTTCGAGCTTATCAACTTGAAACTTTTTCACATAAGCGTCGCAGCCCCAAACTTTTAAGAAACGACAACTTAAGTTTCTCCAAACGGTGTCGTCTCAACGGAATTACATGGTACCCTATTAAAGTGAGTGCGGTTGTCTCTAATGCCTAACCCATGAACGATAGTGATAATTCGATAAGAGACATCAAGGTACGCACCATATCCAATAGGGTGCTACTATGATGTTCGGACACACCATCACACTATGGTGTTCCAGGCGGTATTAATTGTGAAACAATTTCCACAATGTCTTAATTGTGTGCCAAAACTCGTAGCTCAGATATTCATCTCTATGATCATATCATAGACATTCTATCCTCTTGTCACGAAGATCTTAAACTTCACTCTGAAATTACTTGAACCATTCAATAATTCAGACTTGTGTTTCATCAAGTAAATATACTCAACATCTACTCGAATCATCTGTGAAGTAAGAACATAACGATATTCACTGCATGCCTCAGCACTCATTGGACTGCACACATCAAAATGTGTTACTTCCAACAAGTTGCTATCTTGTTCCATCTTACTGAAAAAGAGGCTTTTCAGTCATCTTGCCCATGTGGTATGATTTGCATATCTCAAGTGATTCAAAATCAAGTGAGTCCAAACGGTCCATCTGCATGGAGTTTCTTCATGCGTATACACCAATAGACATGGTTCGCATGTCTCAAACTTTTCAAAAATGAGTGAGTCCAAAGATCCATCAACATGGAGCTTCTTCATGCGTTTTATACCAATATGACTTACATGGCAGTGCCACAAGTAAGTGGTACTATCATTACTATCTTATATCCTTTTTGGCATGAAAATGTGTATCACTACGATCGAGATTCAATAAACCATTCCTTTTAGGTGCTAGACCATTGAAGGTATTATTCAAATAAACAGAGTAACCATTATTCTCCTTAAATGAATAACCGTATTGCGACAGACATAATCCAATCATGTCTATGCTCAACGCAAACACCAAATAACAATTATTTAGGTTTAACACCAATCTCGATGGTAGAGGGAGCGAGCGATGCTTGATCACATCAACCTTGGAAACACTTCCAACACGTACCGTCAGCTCACCTTTAGCTAGTCTCCGTTTATTCTGTAGCTCTTTTATTTCAAGTTACTAAAACTTAGCAACCGAACCGGTATCTAATACCCTGGTGCTACTAGGAGTACTAGTAAAGTACACATTAACATAATGTATATCCAATATACTTCTATCGACCTTGCCAGCCTTCTCATCTACCAAGTATCTAGGGTAATTCCGCTCTAGTGACTATTCCCCTTATCACAGAAGCACTTAGTCTCGGGTTTGGGTTCAACCTTGGGTTTCTTCACTGGAGCAGCAGCTGATTTGCCATTTCATGAAGTATCCCTTCTTGCCCTTGCCCTTCTTGAAACTAGTGGTTTCACCAACCATCAACAATTGATGCTCCTTCTTGATTTCTACTTTCGCGGTGTCAAACATCGCGAATACCTCAAGGATCATCATATGTATCCCTGATATGTTATAGTTCATCACGAAGCTCTAGCAGCTTGGTGGCAATGACTTTGGAGAAACATCACTATCTCATCTGGAAGATTAACTCCCACTCGATTCAAGTGATTGTTGCACTCAGAAAAATCTGAGCACAAGCTCATCGATTGAGCTTTCTCCCTTAGTTTGCAGGCTAAGAAAATCGTCGGAGGTCTCATACCTCTTGACGTGGGCACGAGCCTGAAATCCCAATTTCAAACCTCAAAACATCTCATATGTTCCGCGACGTTTTGAAAACGTCTTTGGTGCCTCTACTCTAAACCATTTAACTGAACTATCACGTAGTTATCAAAACGTCTATGTCCGATGTTCGCAACATCCACAAACAACGTTTGGGGTTCAGCACACTGAGCGGTGCATTGAGGACATAAGCTGTCTACTGTCCGCATAATCGCTACTATCAACTTTCAACTATATTTTCTCTAGGAACATATCTAAACAGTGGAACTAAAGCGCGAGCTTACGACATAATTTGCAAAGATCTTTTGACTATGTTTAGGATAATTAAGTTCATCTTATGAACTCCCACTCAGATAGACATCCCTCTAGTCATCTAAGTGATTACATGATCCGAGTCAACTAGGCCGTGTCCGATCATCACGTGAGACGGACTAGTCATCATCGGTGAACATCTTCATGTTGATCGTATCTACTATACGACTCATGCTCGACCTTTCGATCTCTGTGTTCCGAGGCCATGTCTGTACATGCTAGGCTCGTCAAGTTAACCCTAAGTGTTTCGCGTGTGTAAATCTGTCTTACACCCGTTGTATGTGAACGTAAGAATCCATCACACCCGATCATCACGTGGTGCTTAGAAGCGACGAACTTTAGCAACGGTGCACAGTTAGGGGAGAACACTTCTTGAAATTGTTGTAAGGGATCATCTTATTTACTACCGTCGTTCTAAGTAAACAAGATGCATAAACATAATAAACATCACATGCAATTATATAGTAGTGACATGATATGGCCAATATCATATAGCTCCATTGATTTCCATCTTCGGGGCTCCATGATCATCATCGTCACCGGCATGACACCATGATCTCCATCATCGTGTCTTCATGAAGTTGTCTCGCCAACTATTACTTCTACTACTATGGCTACCGGTTAGCAATAAAGTAAAGTAATTACATGGCGTTGTTCAATGACACGCAGGTCATATACAATAAATAAAGACAACTCCTATGGCTCCTGCCGGTTGTCATACTCATCAACATGCAAGTCGTGAATCCTATTACAAGAACATGATCAATCTCATACATCACATATCATTCATCACATTCTTCTTGGCCATATCACATCACAAAGCATACCCTGCAAAAACAAGTTAGACGTCCTCTAATTGTTGTTTGCATGTTTTACGTGGCTGCTATGGGTTTCTAGCAAGAATGTTTCTTACCTACGCAAAACCACAACGTGATATGCCAATTGCTATTTACCCTTCATAAGGACCCTTTTCATTGAATCCGTTCCGACTAAAGTGGGAGAGACTGGCACCCGCTAGCCACCTTATGCACCAAGTGCATGTCAGTCGGTGGAACCTGTCTCACGTAAGAGTACGTGTAAGGTTGGTCCGGGCCGCTTCATCCCACAATACCGTCGAAACAAGATTGGACTAGTAACGGTAAGCATATTGAACAAAATCAACGCCCACAACTACTTTGTGTTCTACTCGTGCAAAGAATCTACGCAATAGACCTAGCTCATGATGCCACTGTTGGGGAACGTAGCAGAAATTCAAAATTTTCCTACGTGTCACCAAGATCAATCTATGGAGAAACCAGCAATGAGGGGAAGGAGAGTGCATCTACATACCCTTGTAGATCGCTAAGCGGAAGCGTTCAAGAGAACAGGGTTGAAGGAGTCGTACTCGTCGTGATCCAAATCACCGGAGATCCTGGTGCCGAACGGACGACACCTCCGCGTTCAACACACGTACAGCCCGGTGACGTCTCCCACGCCTTGATCCAGCAAGGAGAGAGGGAGAGGTTGAGTAAGACTCCATCCAGCAGCAGCACAACGGCGTGGTGGTGGTGGAGGAGCGTGGCAATCCTGCAGGGCTTCGCCAAGCACCTGCGGGAGAGGAGGAGGTGTCACGGGAGGGAGGGAGGCGCCAGGGCTTCAGGTGCGGCTGCCCTTCCCTCCCCTCCCTTTATATAGGGGCAAGGGAGAGGGGGGAGGCGCAGCCTTGCCCCTTCCTCCAAGGAAGGGGTGCGGCCAAGGGGGGGGGAGGAGTCCATCCTCCCCAAGGCACCTCGGAGGTGCCTTCCCCTTTGAGGACTCTCCCCTTTTTCTTATATCTTGGCGCATGGGCCTCTTGGGGCTGGTGCCCTTGGCCCATATAGGCCAAGGCGCACCCCCTACAGCCCATGTGCCCCCCCGGGGCAGGTGGACCCCCCCGGTGGACCCCCGGACCCCTTTCGGCACTCCCGATACAATACCGATAAAGTGCGAAACTTTTCCGGCGACCAAAATAAGACTTCCATATATAAATCTTTACCTCCGGACCATTCGGAAACTCCTCGTGACGTCCGGGATCTCATCCGGGACTCCGAACAACATTCGGTAACCACATACAAACTTCCTTTATAACCCTAGCGTCATTGAACCTTAAGTGTGTAGACCCTACGGGTTCGGGAACCATGCAGACATGACCTAGACGTTCTTCGGTCAATAACCAACAGCGGGATCTGGATACCCATGTTGGCTCCCACATGTTCCACGATGATCTCATCGGATGAACCACGATGTCAAGGACTCAATCAATCCTGTATACAATTCCCTTTGTCTAACGGTATTGTACTAGCCCGAGATTCGATCGTCGGTATACCGATACCTTGTTCAATCTCGTTACCGGCAAGTCTCTTTACTCGTTCCATAACACATCATCCCGTGATCAACTCCTTGGTCACATTGTGCACATTATGATGATGTCCTACCGAGTGGGCCCAGAGATACCTCTACGTCACATGGAGTGACAAATCCCAGTCTCGATTCGTGCCAACCCAACAGGCACTTTCGGAGATACCTGTAGTGCACCTTTATAGCCACCCAGTTACGTTGTGACGTTTGGTACACCCAAAGCATTCCTACGGTATCCGGGAGTTGCACAATCTCATGGTCTAAGGAAAAGATACTTGACATTAGAAAAGCTTTAGCATACGAACTACGATCTTTGTGCTAGGCTTAGGATTGGGTCTTGTCCATCACATCATTCTCCTAATGATGTGATCTCGTTATCAACGACATCTTAATGACCATGGTTAGGAAACCGTAACCATCTATTGATCAACGAGCTAGTCAACTAGAGGCTTACTAGGGACATGGTGTTGTCTATGTATCCACACATGTATCTGAGTTTCCTATCAATACAATTATAACATGGATAATAAACGATTATCATGAACAAGGAAATATAATAATAACTTATTTATTATTGCCTCTAGGGCATATTTCCAACATCTCGTTCATCAAATGGATGTTAAGACTGCTTTCTTAAATGGAGAGTTGGACGAGGAAATTTATATGGAACAACCAGATGGGTTTGTACTAGATGGTCAGGAAGGAAAAGTGTGCAAGTTGCTGAAGTCTTTGTATGGACTCAAGCAAGCACCCAAACAGTGGCATGAGAAGTTTGAAAGAACTTTAACAGCTGCAGGCTTTGTTGTAAACGAAGCTGACAAATGTGTGTACTATCGCCATGGTGGGGGCGAGGGAGTTATCCTTTGCTTGTATGTTGATGACATACTGATTTTCGGAACAAATCTGAATGTTATTAAGGAGGTCAAGGATTTCCTATCTCGTTGTTTTGAGATGAAGGATTTAGGAGTGGCTGATGTTATTCTGAACATCAAGTTGTTGAGAGACGATGATGGTGGGATTACATTGCTTCAATCTCACTATGTGGAAAAGATCTTGAGTCGCTTTGGCTATAGTGACTGCAAGCCCTCTCCAACACCATATGATGTGCGTGTGTTACTTCGAAAGAATCGAAGAATTGCTAGAGATCAATTAAAATATTCTTAGTTCATTGGCTCGCTTATGTACTTAGCCAGTGCTACAAGACTTGACATCTCTTTTGCTGTTAGAAAACTGAGTCGGTTTGTTTCAAAACTAGGAGATGTGCATTGGAAAGCTCTAGAGAGAGTTTTGCATTATTTGAAAGGCATTGCGAATTATGGAATCCACTACACTGGGCACCCAAAGGTGCTTGAAGGGTATAGTGACTAAAACTAGATCTCAGATGCTGATGAGATAAAGGCCACGAGCGGTTATGTATTCACTCATGGAGGTGGCGCTGTTTCTTGGAAGTCTTGCAAGCAGACCATCTTAACAAGGTCAACAACGGAAGCAGAACTCACAGCACTAGATACAACTACGGTCGAAGCAGATTGGCTTCGTCGGCTCTTGAATGACTTGCCGGTTGTTGAGAAACCTGTACCGGGTATCCTTATGAACTGGGACAATCAAACTGTGATCACGAAAGTGAGCAGCTCAAAGGATAACATGAAGTCATCAAGACACGTTCAGAGAAGGTTAAAGTCTGTCAGGAAATGAGAAACTCCAGAGTTATTGCATTGGATTATATCCAAACGTCTAAAAATCTGGCAGATCCTTTTACTAAGGGTCTATCACGTAATGTGATAGATAATGCATCGAGGGAGATGGGTATGAGACCCACAATATGAGTTGTTCACAGTGGTAACCTATTCTTTGTTATCGGAGATCCCGTGAATTAGATGTGGAAGACAAGCTGTTGATCAACTGAGAGGAGAGTATCCTTACTATTAACAATACCACTCCATGAAGATGCAATACTCTCCTAATCTGCATGGCAGGTTGATGTATATCTTAATGTGTTCTAAATGGCTCATTGAAGCAGAGATGTCGTCCTACAGAACATCTTTTGAAGAACGCACCTATATGAGTCTGATTGTTAAACGTTGCAATCTATGAGAGTAGGGTTCTCTCTAATAAACTCATGAAAGGTCACGGAGTATGACACATAAGCTCCACCGCGGGGAAGACCCACAGTAGCCACGTATCGGTCAAGGCTTTATGTGAAGCTAGATTCGCAGAAAACTTGCAGTTCAAGGCCCAGTCCGCTGTTCAAGTTGCTTAATAGTGTAGCATAGAGTTCTAGGTGGAAGTTCAACTTAACAGTCTCCACTGCAGTACCGGTATATAAAATAGTGTTTTCGAACCAAAGGAAAATTTTGTGTGCCTCTGGGATCTGGTGGGGGATTGCTGGAATTTTGTTTATTTTGGGCCTAGGCCAATAGCAGTTTCAGAAATTGCTAATAAATCCTAGAGGCCCACGCAGCCCATTCGTGTAAGGCAAGAGGTGGAACTAAAGTTTAGTCCCACATTGCTAGTTTAGAGGGAGTTGGACCTCTTTATAAGGGAGGTTCTTTTCCCACTTGTATGAGCATGAGAACAAGAGGGACATCCACGCGCGCTCCTCCTCCACCGCCCGCCTCGCCACACCACGCCTCGTCACGACGCGCCGTACCGTGCCGCGGGTTGCGGGAATGAGCCGATGTCTAAATTTTTGCTACGCACTACGGGTATACGAAAGGTCACACGGAAGCTGAAAAGATTTTTGCGAAAGTGGAGTTTGAATGCGAACGGTGCAGCCCTTCGGCTGCTGGCTGTTCGCTTCATCTCCGTCTATTTGTTTCGCCTCCCGTCCCTGCCCTCTCGCCTCCTTCTCTTGGGCCTATAAAAGGGAGGTCGGTCCTCTCAGAGAGGCGCACCAGAACAACACAACCCTCTTGTCTCAGAGTTCCCGACCACTGAGCTACTGCTATGATCTTCCCCATCCCGGCTTGCGGCGTGCACCGCAGGTCGGGAAAGTAGGCCTCCGAAACCGCACCACTTTGAGTCCTGTATGGGAGAAGGGTGATAAGGTTTTTGGGGAGCGCTCCGTGCGACTACTGACTTTTCCATCACGGACTTCGACGACAACTTCCCCGACGACGACTTCTTCTCCGACGTCGACAACCTCATCGACGACATGGCTAGAGAGGATGTCGACCCCAAGTCAAGTGCTTCTGCTGCTGCCGCCCCGTATGTGTTCTTCCTCTTTTTATTAGAGACCCTGCTACAGTTCCTTGTTCTAGTGTTTGCCTTAGATATGTTAGACTCTGTTTCATATATGCAACTTGCTATACTAACTGCTCTAGATGTGTTTAGTTACAGTTCATATATGAAGATGATGTTTACCTTCTCTTCGTCAAATTGCATGACTTGTTTTATCACTGCTATACTAGTTGTGCTTTATCTAGTATTTCTGTTAATAAAATTATTTGTTAAATTGCTCATATTTCCAACACGTAGTACCATCCTTAGTATTTCCAGGACGTCTTAGTCACTCGTACCATCCTTAATATTTCCAGGAAACTTGTTTTAGCAATTTGTTTATGTGTTTTGTGTATTAGCCTGAAGATTGGATTTATGTTATTGAGATAGGACCTAAATGCTTTGTGTTATCAGAGATAAGACCTAAATTCAAGTTCTCCTGCCATATCATTTCTTGGCATTGCACTATGTTTCTATGAGTTTTCATATTCTTACACATCACAAGTCCAAAAGATTATCTTTGACAAACGCAAATTCAAGCACCCAACTCCTACCTTTTGATCCACATAATCTATCCGAACAATTTCATACACACACGTACAAAATTCATGAACATCTTATTGTTTGCACACACGTCCGTAAAAACCTCATAACAAATTTGCGTGTCTTTGGACAATGCCCTGCCATATATTTTTATAGTTTCACAGAATTCACCAAAAATAATACTACGTCTACAACAGCCGGCCAAAATGTTAGTTTGTAGTCTCTCCCACAACCTTAAAACTATTTCACTTGTGCAACATTAAACACACAGGTTGCAGATATTCGATATCGATAAGTATGTCATGACATCAGGAGGATACAAACTGGATTAAGGAATGCGTCAAGAACATAATTATATCTCCATTACAACACTTAATAGGTAACCATACTGGATAAGTACTTAATATTTGGCATAAAGTCTTTCTACTTGAATTACTCCCTCCTTTCCGATTTATAGGGCTCCATTCAAAAATCTCACTAACCAAGGTATATGGTGACTGGTGGAATATTTTTTGTAATTTGCAAAAGCACCCAATTAATGCTCTTGTTTTCCTCAAAAATTTATGTTTACCAATGTATTAATTGCAATGCATGCATGCATAATGTATATGCATTGGTCAATTTTCTCTTAATACTTGCATGCAATTATTTAATGCACCTTGGAATCTGAACTTGTGATGGTGAATAACCAAATTGAGCCTTATAAAATGAAAAAACTAAGATTTTGAGATAAGCCCTATAAACCGAAAAGGAGGGAGTAGGCATGGTGGTGCCCCAACCTATTTTGGTCTCCTCTACAGCACACTTAATATTTGGCAGTTTAATGACACCCCCTCCTAGTTGCAAACGATGACCAAAATGCTTCCTAGCTCCAAATCATGCCTTCTTCATCGCACGGCTTCTTGGCTTGTATTTGTTCCTGGAGGGTGAGCGACAAACCGACGCACAAGTGTCTTAGATAACATGCTGGACCATGAAGTCTGGGAGGTCCCCAGCATTTCCTTAAGTGTAACGATCTGGTATGCAATCATCCTACGAATATAGTCCAGAAACTCCTAGAGATAGCAGTAATATTGAGTGAATTGCAAAAAACCACCACATTTGAAGTTCAAGCTACAAATTGCCACCACATTTGTTGCGCGTCCCAAAAATCCACCACTTTTCTTGTAAATTTTCGCAATAAAAACAAATGACCGCTTTGTCGCAGTTAACCCGATTTCTGACAGGGTTGGCCCACCTGTCAGGTGCCATGTCGCACAAACCAGACGGTGCACGGGTTGACGGCCGTTAGGGCGCGCGTGGTCAAAGTGTTGCCCTCTCAGTCTGCTTGGCCCATTCTCCCCTCTTTCTCCCCCGTCTCTCTCTCTGTCCTGCGATGACGGCGGCGGCTAAACCTAGCGGCGGTGGCGGCGATTCAGCAGGATGCGGAGGGACTGGAGGCAATGGTGATGGGTTCTCGGAGATAGACAACTGGCTCGACAGCAGTAGTTTGCCGACGCAGCGAGCTTCTTCAGCGAAGCGATCCCCTTCGCGCCCTTCGCCACCGGAGTGGGACCTTAAGCGTCGTGCGGCGGCGGCCCTAGCACGCAAGATCAGGGCTTCCGGCGTTGGAGAAGGCCATCAGTGGGCTTCAGGGTTTGGCGGCATGTGGTAAGATTTCTTCCTCGTCCACCCCCTCCACCCCTCTCTTCCATGTAACTGCATTCAATGGATTGAGATTTTAGGGCTACAAATAGTGCATCTTTGTGTTTGTTAATGGGCTGTTAATATATTCTCTGTATAACATGTTACAGTAGGAATTATAGCTCTGGGTTTATGGATTTATGCATGAATGCTTTGTTTACTCCTTGTTAATTACACTTAATTGTTGTCCTGTAAATTATGTGGAACTGAATCAATCAATCAAGCACTAATTTTTCCTACATTTTGTGTAGTTTGGATGATGAGATATGGGAAATAAGGTACCATTTTCAAGGGAAAGACAACTTGGAAAGGACCATTTCCCTGTCAGAAATCACTTATATCAACATGTTAGCACTGCTAGAGACTGAAGAGGGATATACTGAAGCTGACTACATGTTCTATATGAAAGAAGATGGAAAGGGGGCAGCAGGGATGCATGTTATTGACAGTGAAGAGAGTGTGGAGGAGATGCTAGACCATTATGCTGAGAAGAAGGTGCTCAACATAACTGTAATTAAGGCTAATGAGCCTAATCCAGGAGAGTTTAACTGGGAAAATATTGTGGAGGAACAAGTACCTACAAATAATGTGGGGGATTCCAACATTATTTCTATAGATGAGGAAGGAGTATTGTTCCCTATTTCTGTTGAAGACACAGTTGAGGAGTTGTATGCTGTTCCTATTGCTGTTGTAGAGCCAGGTGAAGAGGCTGCTTACATTAATACACAACAGAGCATGACTTTGAGAAAAGCAAAGGGCAAAGAGAAATTACATGAAGATGTTAGCCCCTCTGATGATGAAGTGTTTGTTGATTTGAACTGGTGTGAGGAGAAAGAGGAAGAGCATGACATAGGTAATGAGGAGGAAGATGAAATCATTGAGAAGTTGAAGCAGAAAAGGAAACAGAGAGAGGATCCTATGCATCACTTTGAAGGAGACAAAGAAGTGAAAGAGATGTGTCCAGAGGCAGAGGACTCAGACACAGAACCTGAGACACCACTTCCTCAAACATTTAAGAAAGTAGGCAAAGTAGGCCCCACTACAAGATCACACCATGAAGCTGACATTGAGGTAATTCCTGATTTCATTCCATCAGATGATTCAGCTTGTTTCCCTGGGGACTATGGCATTAGTGAATCAGATGATGAGTCAGGTATGCCACTGCCTTGTGGAAGGAAGAGTCAAGCCAAGAGGGCCAGGACTAGGATCTGGTATGATGAGAGAAAGCCAGATGCTCATGACCAACTTTGCATGAGTATGTGCTTCACTGATGTGTATCAGTTTAGAAGAGCACTTAGGAATTTTCATATCAGAATCCTTAGAAATTTTGTGTACCATAGGAACTGCAAGGATAGGATCATTGTGCATTGCACAGAAAGGGACAATGGGTGTCCTTTTTTCATGACTGCATCAACACTTTCTCATGAGAAAACATTCTGCATCAAGAAGATCAAGTTGTTACACACTTGTGGTGCACATGGAGAAAAAACCAAAGTGACAGTTGACTGGATGGCCAGAACCTGTGAGCAGCAACTGAGAGATAGTCCAAGGGCTGGTGTTGATGCAATTTTAAAAAGAACAAAGACTAAGTATGTGGACCTGTGACTGCAAGAAGTGGGACCTATGTGGTTGGTCATGTAACCATGCAGTTTCTGCCATTACAAGAGTGAAGGGACAGCCAGAAGACTATGTGCATGAGTTCTTCAAAAAACCATTGTATAAGGAAACATACAAGCACATCATCTACCCTGTACCAGGGCCTGACTATTGGCCTAAGACACCAACTGCTGACATAGATCCACCAGTGTTCAAAGAGAAGAAGGGCAGGAAGCAAACAGCTAGGAGGAAGGGGCAATTTGAGGTCCCAACAAGGAAGGATATATCAAGGATGGCAACTATCACCTGCAGCAACTGCAAGATGCAGAAACATAGGTACACCTATTGCCCTCAGCCCCTGAAGCCTCATCTTCAGGCAAGAAAGGACAAGCACAAGGTATGGAATATGCACCTATTGCCCTCAACAGTTTTCATTGTTTTAATCATTTGATGGCTTCATCCTAATTGTTGGGCTATGATGTGTGCTCTCTTAGACAACCAGAACTCACTACCATGAAGCTGGGGGGAGTGCTGCTGCATCTGCCCAGCCTGCAACCAGTGCACCACCTGCTGCAACAACTAGGGGAAGAAAAACAACTTCTGGTGGTCCTTCCCAGCCTGCTACATCTACAAGGGGAAGAAAAACAACTCCTGCTGCTACTAGTCCTGCCCAGCCTACTGCTTCTACAAGGCCAAGAAGAACAGCTGCTGCTACTACTCCTTCCCAGGCTTCCACAAGAGCTTCAGGTTCAAGCAATGCAGCCAGCAGGAGAGGTGGAAGGCCCTACATGGCACCTAGGGCTGCAACTACAACAGAGGGAGCAACAGTAGGGTCCAAAAGGAAGAGGTTCCAGAACACCAGGATGAGGGGTTACTTTTATGCTAGTGGCAACTAGTCCATGTTTGAACTACCTGCCTTAAGTATTTCTATGTTTCAAAAACTATGCCTGCCTTGAGAACTGCTATGTGTAATCAGTATTTAGCTTGAGAACTTGTTTGTGTTAGTACTATTTAGCTTGAGAACTATTATGCTTGAGAGCAATTGTGGTTCAGAACTATTATGGCTGAGAACTAGTATGGTGCTTAATGGTGGTTCAGAACTTGTTTGATTTTGGCATTTGCTGCTTAATGGTGGTTTTGGCATTTTCTTTGTGGTTTATGTGATCAACAATTTATCTTCTGTAAGCATTTGCCCAATTTGGCCATGCCCAGTTGGTCTTGAGCACTGACCATTTAGTCCAAACAAGCAGAATAATATAGCTCTTACTATGCTCTTACTATAGAGAGCTAACAACCTTACATAACAGGGGTAGATTTGCAGCTAGTCATTACATACATTACATAACTTAACTGGAGGTAGTTTTGCAGATAATCATTACAGTCATTACATAACTAGGTGGATTCCCAAAATATACAACCCCAAGGCCAGCTATATTGTTCCAAGGCCACATATTAGCTTAACATAACTGATGAACATCATTGTTCACTCAGCAAGGATTGACTTGATCTTCTCAAGCTTGTCCTTGTTGCCATGACCAGCTTTCATAAGATCACCCACCAGAAACTCCAGCCTCTTCTTCTCCTCTATCAGCCAGTCCCTCTCTTTCTTGAAGCCATCCCTCTCCTTCCCGGTGTTCCTAATGATCTCTCCCTGAGATCTATAAATGCACTTCATCTCCTTGAGCTCCTGAGCTAGTTTCTCCATCTCCTTCATCTTGCCAATGCCATCACTGTCCTTCTCCTTGCTGATAGCTAGCTTCTCCATGTCCTTGTCCACATCCATCTGCTTCTGCTTGAACTCTTCATCACTAATGACCCTGTTGTTCTGATCTGCCCAATCAAACATCTTGGTGACATCCTCAACTAGCTGACTGTACTGATCACCAAGTGTATCCAACTCCTTGTGCACCTTCTCCAGCTCTTTCTTATACTTCTCATGGTCAATCATTCTGCCATTGTTCTCCTCATGAAACATCTCCCATATCTTCACCAAACATCTTTGCAGAATAGAAGGCCATGGGGCATCAACCCACTGAGCAACTCCACAATCAATACCATCCTGCATCAAGTATCATAAATATGCTAGCTTCAAACTTTCAGATACAACCACATTAACTGAATATCAGAACAGTACAAATCATGTACAGAGAGACAGTACAATTTGGGTATCATAAAACTAATATACATGCTTCCATCTATGTTTCTGCATCTTGCAATTGCTGCGTCATGTTTCATTTAACTGAATTTACTTACTTTACTGGCATAAATCATGTTTCATTAACTGAATTTTCTGACATGATTTTATTCTTGCATTTGCAGACAGTCCAAATCATGTTTCATTTACTTACTTTACTGACATAATTTTATTGTTGCATCTTCAGACAGTCCAAACCATGCTTCATTAACTGAATTTACTCTTGCAGACTAACTACCACAAACACAAACCCTAGTTGGATATTACTGACTGACCTGAGGAACAACACATCCATAGAACCTCCTTCCAGTGTCCTTTCCTTCAAATGCAACATATTTCATGCATGGGGCCAAGTGCAGTCTACATGTGATGCTTGCATCTGCAGCTCTACCACAGAAGGATGCATCTATGGTGGTGTCAGGGTTCGCCTGCATTGTAGCACAAGTGCAAGTGCTCAGAACATAGCGCAAGTGCTCCAAACCATTGTCTCAAAACGAAGAAAACTTGAACCCTAACCCTAACCCTCGGTGCGAAACAGATCAGATTTCTTACCCAGTTTTGCTCGAGCTCCATGCCGACCAGCTCCTCCTCGCTGCTCTCCTCTCCATCATTCCACGACGGCATCTTCAACGGCGGCGAGGGAACCGTGACTCCAGCGGCGGCGAAGAGCTCCGGCGACGACAGCAGAGGACAGAGCAGAGTGGGGGGGAGTGAGAGTGAGAGTGAGCGAGTGGAGGGCAACGCTTTGACCACGCGCGTGCCCTAACGGCCGTCAACCCGTGCGCTGTCTGGTTTGTGCGACGCGGCACCTGACGGGTGGGCCAGCCCTGTCAGAAATCGGGTTAACTGCGGCAAAGCGGTCATTTGTTTTTATTGTGAAAATTTACAAGAAAAGTGGTGGATTTTTGGGACGCGCAACAAATGTGGTGGCAATCTGTTGCTTGAACTTCAAATGTGGTGGTTTTTTGCAATTCACTTCAGTAATATTAGTGTCGTACTAGAGCATCACGGCCTTAATGCTTACAATTAATCACAACAGAAAAACCATAAATTGCTCAACAATGATTGGAGATACATCTCATTGTACCAGGTACTCCCTAATGTAATGCCATATGTACACACCACTCTGCTTTCTGTTTTTGTCATCATCACAAAATTATCAGGCTGACAATCCACATGTAATCTGACGGTAACCTTTTATTTCATCGCAAACCTGGTACAAAGGTGCATCCCGCCGTTGTAGTCGATGGTCCAACCACTCCCGCTTATTTCCCAGTCTGGCAAGTTCTCGTGGATGCATCTGATAAGACCATGGACAACCATTTTCGCATTCGCCTGTCAATTCCCTCAGACGTCTCGGTCGGATCCATGACCAGCATGTGTTTATGATCAGTGTCAAAGACATAAAACGACCAGCAAAAAAAAACATAAGCTGCAATTCAGTCCAAACAATCTTCAGTTATCATGTCCAATAATTAACAAACACATGTCAGCAATCCTCGAGACAAATGAAGCTGACAATATGCAAATTTACCTTTTTTCACAAATTCCAAATTATACCCTAGCACTTCAACGAACATTATTGTGTTCAAGTAGTCGCACTCGATCCACCTAGACCCCCGGTACATCAGGAGCATCTACAATAATTGATCATAGCATCAGAAAGTTTTTTTTTTCAACGTAGCACAGCTCAAAATTTGCATTAGTCCCAGACGAACCAAGGCCAATGCCCACGAGGCCCCGGCCGGCCCCCTGGCCTCAAGAACCGGGACAAATGCCTCCATTTGTCCCGGTTCGTGTCAGAACCGGGACTAATGGGCTGGCCAGGCCTCAACCAAAGCCCCTTTTTCTACTAGTGAGTATGGTTACCTATTAAGTGTTGTAATGGAGATATAATTATGTTCTTTACGCATTCCTTAATCCAGTTTGTATCCTCCTGATGTCATGACATACTTATCGATATCGAATATCTGCAACCTGTGTGTTTAACGTTGCACAAGTGAAATAGTTTTAAGGTTGTGGGAGAGACTACAAACTAACATTTTGGCCGGCTGTTGTAGACGTAGTATTATTTTTGGTGAATTCTGTGAAACTACTAAAATATATGGCAGGGCATTGTCCAAAGACACGCAAATTTGTTATGAGGTTTTTACGGACGTGTGTGCAAACTATAAGATGTTCATGAATTTTGTACGTGTGTGTATGAAATTGTTCGGATAGATTATGTGGATCAAAAGGTAGGAGTTGGGTACTTGAATTTGCGTTTGTCAAAGATAATCTTTTGGACTTGTGATGTGTAAGAATATGAAAACTCATAGAAACATAGTGCAATGCCAAGAAATGATATGGCAGGAGAACTTGAATTTAGGTCTTATCTCTGATAACACAAAGCATTTAGGTCCTATCTCGATAACATAAATCCAGTGTTCAGGCTAACACACAAAACACAGAAACGAATTGCTAAAACAAGTTTCCTGGAAATATCAAAGATGGTACGAGTGACTGAGACGTCCTGGAAATACTAAGGATGGTACTACGAATGCCTGAGACCTCCTGGGAATATGCGAACTAAATAAAAACGGAGAGAATACTGTTCAACCTCCAAACTGCTAACAGTTCATTGACAGATCACAAGCCTAGAAACACAACGAGATGACGTGGATTTACTTGTGTGGATTAGCAACGCCACTCTGAATCTCTCTCTCTCTGACGCAACTGAAGAAAAACAGCACACACACACACACAGAGAAGATAGTATTTGCGACGCGCTCAACTTCCTGCGTCTTTTCTGCTCTTTCCTTTTTATTCCAGGTTCACAACGTCGTAGCGATCGTGTCCGATTCCTAAGCTGTCCACGATCCACTTTTTCCGCGCCATCCCACGGAGTCGATCGTGCACAGGTTTACAACTTTTTTTTTCGAAAAGAGGGGCTCCCCGGCCTCTGCATCAAAAAGATGCATGCGGCCATCTTATTAAATAAACATCAAAAAGTGCCAACAAGGTTCCGTAGTCTCCAGCGAAAGAAAAAAGAAAAAGATAAATGCAGCTCACACAGAGCGACATAACGCTAGACACAAACTAGCCAGACAAAGGTGCCACAACCGGCTGGCTAAAAATAGATAGGGAAATTAATTGCCTATCCTATTACATCACCGCCATCCAAACCGGTTGAAGATATCCCGAGCTACCATCTCCCAACGGATAGATCCAGTAACCAAATGCTCCCTGGCCTCCATCGAAGTGAGTAGCGACCACGAACGGAGCAGTGCCGTAGCTCGGAAAATAACCTGCAAGAAATGAAACCGTGATGATCTGTTAAAAACCAAATCATTTCTGCAATTCCAGATAGTCCATAATAGAGCGCAAACTCCAACCCGAATATGTCTTGCTAAGTCAGGCTCAACCCCATTAAGCCATGTCCCAAATAAAGCATTGACCGAAGTCGGGGGAGTAATATTAAAAGCAATATAGACTATCCGCCAAAGCACTTTGGCCAACGGGCAATCAAAGAATAAATGCATAATCGTCTCATCCCGATCACAGAAACTACACCTAGTAGGTCCTGTCCAATTACGCCTAATCAAGTTGTCCTTTGTTAAAATAACTTGTTTATGGACAAACCACATAAACACTTTAATTTTTAAAGGAACTTTGACAGCCCAAACATGCTTGGAAGTTGGAATAGTATTTGAATTAATAACATCAATATACATTGATTTAACTGTAAAAGCTCCAGAACTAGTCAACTTCCAGCGTAATACATCGGGTTGGTGAGAAAGTTGAACCTCCATCAGTCTCCTAACTAGATGGAGCCAATCTTCCCAACGATTGCCCGCTAGCGACCGTCTAAATTGAATATTAAGGGGGACAGATTGAAATACCGTTGCCACGAACACCTCACGTCGTTGAGCAATACGATATAAAGACGGATATTGAACGGCTAAAGGTGAGTCTCCAAGCCAAGTATCCTCCCAGAAACGTGTACTTGTACCATTTCCAATAACAAATCTCGTCCTGTTGAACATAGATTGTTTGACTTTCATTAGCCCTTTCCAGAAAGGCGAATCAGTCGGCCTGACGACGACCTGGGACAAGGTTTTAGTCTGGAGGTACTTGTTGCGGAGGATCTGCGCCCACATGGCCTCAGTCCCGGAAGAAAGCTTCCACAACCACTTACTAAGAAGACATCTGTTCTTAACTTCAAGATTTTCAATACCAAGGCCCCCTTGGTCTTTCGGTCTACAGATGATGTCCCATTTAGCGAGCCGGTACTTTCTTTTAAGTTCATCACCCTGCCAAAAGAAGCGCGACCGATAGAAGTCCAGCCGTTTCCTAACACCAGCTGGGACCTCAAAGAACGATAAGAGAAACATAGGCATACTCGTGAGCACCGAATTAATCAAAATCAAACGGCCTCTGTATGACATAAGCTTACCCTTCCAACAGCTCAATTTTTTCTCAAATCGATCCTCAATGCACTTCCATTCTCTATTAGTTAGCCTACGATGGTGAATCGGAATACCAAGGTAAGATAAGGGTAAACTCCCCAACTCGCACCCAAACAATTGCCAATAAGAATCCTGGTCGTCTTTGGCTGTACCAAAGCAGAACAACTCGCTCTTATGAAAGTTAATCTTTAACCCGGTCAATTGTTCAAAGAGGCATAACACTAGCTTCATATTTCTTGCCTTGGCCAAATCATGCTCCATAAAGATGATTGTATCATCGCCGTATTGAAGGATGGATACACCTCCATCAACGAGATGAGGAACCAAACCACCCACTTGACCATTCTCCTTAGCCCTTCCTATCAAAATTGCTAACATGTCCACTACAATGTTAAACAGGATAGGGGACATCGGATCTCCTTGTCTGAGGCCTTTATGTGTCTGGAAGTAATGACCTATAACGTCATTCACTTTAATTCCCACACTCCCTTTTTGCGTAAAGGATTCGACATGTCGGCGCCAGGCTTCATGAAAACCTTTCATACGCAATGCCTGCTGGAGGAACGGCCACTTAACCTTATCATACGCTTTTTCGAAATCCACTTTAAAAATTACGCCATCCAATTTTTTGGAATGGATTTCATGGAGCGTTTCATGAAGAACAACCACCTCTTCAAGGATGTTCCTGTCCGGCATGAAAGCAGTTTGGGATTGCTGCACCACAGAATGCACAATCTGTGTGAGCCTATTAGTCCCGACCTTGGTAAAGATTTTGAAACTAACATTGAGCAGGCAGATCGGTCTGAACTGCTCAATCCTCACAGCATCCGTTTTCTTCGGGAGCAATGTGATAGTTCCAAAATTCAGGTGAAATAAGTGAAGCTGTCCAGAGAATAGATCATGAAACATAGGTAGTAAATCCCCCTTAATAATGTGCCAGCACTTTTTATAGAACTCGGCCGAGAACCCATCCGGACCGAGAGCCTTATTGTTTTCCATTTATGCAATGGCCTCGAACACTTCCTTATCGGAGAACGGGGCAACCAGGATATCATTATCAGCAGCAGACAGTTGAGGCACGTCCTCAATCCTGGACTCATCGAGGGACACACAATTGTCCTCCGGCGGTCCAAATAACTGTCTATAATAGTCGGTAATATATGTTTTGAGATTATCTTGACCTAAAATAGTACCCTCATCCTGTTCTAGCTGAAAGATCCGCTTCTTTCTGTGCTTACCATTAGCAATGAGATGGAAGAATTGAGTATTCGCGTCCCCTTGGACCACCTTGCGGACCTTAGCTCGCAAAGCCCACTTCAATTCTTCTTCGCGGAGAAGTTCTTTCAGCCTCTTCTCCGCCTCACTTTTGACCTGGAGTTCGGCAGGTAGCAAAATCGAGGTTTCAGCTTTTATGTCCAGGGCCTGTACAAGAGAGAGGAGCCTATCCTTCTCAATCTTATACACCCCACTGAGGTGCTTAGCCCAACCCCGTAGGAAACTTCTCAAATGCCTTATTTTATTCTGCCAGCGCTCGACCGCTGTCCTTCCTCCTACATCCTTGGCCCGTTCCCTAGCTATAAGGTCTAGGAACCCCTCGCGTTCGAACCAGGCCATCTCGAATGAGAAGGTGTTTTTGTTTCCCAAATGGTTCGGCTCCCCTGAGTCTACGAACAATGGTGTGTGATCGGATATTCCCCGCGTGAGAGCTTGCACTGTAACAAGAGGGAACTTCTGTTCCCACTCGACGCTAGCAAGAACTTGATCAAGCTTCTCATACGTCGGGTTTGGCAGAGCATTTGCCCAAGTAAACTTTCTACCAGAAAGCTCTATCTCCCTTAGATCCAAGCTTTCGATAATGGTATTGAACATAAACGACCACCTGCCGTCAAAATTATCATTATTTTTCTCCTCTCTCCTCCTAATGATATTGAAATCACCCCCGACCAAAATTGGAAGCTGTTCGGACCCACAGATCCGAACAAGGTCCGCCAGAAACTCCGGTTTAAGCTCGGGCTGTGCGGCACCATAAACCGCCACCAAAGCCCAGTTGAACCCATCAACTTTAGACCGAACTCGAAACTTTACGGCGAAGTCACCCATTACCACACTCCGGACTTCTAGGGAATCGCATCTCACACCCAGTAAGATACCTCCCGATCTACCTCGTGGCGGGAGGCAATGCCAATCAAAATCAATACCACCCACAAGAGAGGAAAGAAACTGCGGCGCAAAGTTCTCTCTACCGGTTTCCGATAGAGCAATGAAATCTAAACGATGTTCCAGAGAAGTTTCAACAAGAAACCTTCTTTTAGCCAAGTCCTTCAGACCTCTGCTATTCCAAAAGATTCCTTTCATAGTTCATCATGGAATTTCTTAGCAGTCCGAATCCTAGCACTCCTACGAACTGCAGAATCTGGATAAACCTTTCGTTTCCACTTACGCTTTGGCTTAGTTAGCTCCATCACCCAGTCCTCATAACCGGGCTGAACGGAAGGACCAGCGACACCATCTAAAGGCACATCATCATCCTCAGACTCCTGATTAGAGGGTGCTAGATCCGCACACAGATTATCTAGCACTCTAACCCCTAACGCATCAATTTCCTCATCATTCATGGGTTTAACCGCAGCAAGATTATGAATAGTCTCTAAGGCCCGCTCCGCCTCTAAGTCTAACATATCATTCACCGAATTGGAAATTTCAGTATCGGTGGCGCCTAGTGAAACTCCTAACTGGTTTGCATTATTAATAATCTCCTCAGGAGCAAAATGCAATAAAGAATTGGATATGTTAACGGACATACCAGAAGAGATCGCAGCATCGTGAAGCTTGGCCGCCCTCATAGCGCACCGCTGCTGCATATCATCCACCTCCGGAAGGTCCAACACGCGAGCACTCATCCGTCTCCCCGCCGAGACCGGGTCCGGGATCCCGCCAAAGGCAACAACCTCCTCTCGAGTGAAAAGAGGAGGAGGCTGTGGGCTCCCAAGACCCTCGGCCATGTGCCCTGCGGGTAGGACGAGAGGCGGGACAGCTGGGGCCACTTGCCCACTCCCTCCTCCTGCCCCAACCACCTGCTTAGAGCGAAGTGACGAAGTCGCCGACGGCGCGGTCCTCCTGACCGCAGACGATGAAGGTCGGTCTAGGGCCACCTGCCCCAGCCCCCCTCCCCCAGCGCCACGGGAGACGCGGGAGCCGCAGCCAAGGCCTGAGGGGGAAGAGCCGAGGCCACCTGCCTCGGGCTCCCACTCCTAGCGCTGGCTGGCCCCGAAGAGACCGGCGTCACTGACGACAGTAAAGGGAGAGGCGAAGTCAAGGCCACCTGCCCTGACCCCCCACCCCCAAGGCCCACCTCGAGCGGAGACGACATCACCGGAACCACGCCAATCGGTGAAGCAAGGGAGATAGGAGCGACCTCCGGCTCAACCTCCCGAACTGCAATCCCGTCAATGTCCAGCAAAGGAAGCGTGTGCTCAAACACATCATCTGTCTCCACCCTATCGCTCCATAGTCTCGGAGGCGCAGAATCATGCACAAAGGACCCAAAACGCAACGACGTCGAAGGCACCGAAGATGACGGTGCTGTCTCATCCCCGGTCCCCTCCCCAGGCAACTGAGCCTCTTGGCGAGACCCTTTCGACCCCTCAGCCGCGGACTCGGCCGGCGCCCCATTGGCTCCTGCACCGCCGCCACCCTCGTTCATATGAACATCACCCCCATTAGCCTCCTCAGCAAACATCTCAACATCCTCAAACTCTATGTCTAGCGGGAACACCTCTCCCCTATATGTCCAGTGAACCACATCAGGCACGAACTCCACATTAAGAACACTGACCAAAATCCGAGCCACTCCATGAGCCCGAGTGAAAGCCATATCCACTCTCTCCGTCTTCCCAACCATGATACCCATACTGGCCACAACTCGAACATCCTGTAAAGGCTTAGAAAGGCCCTAGAGAACCTCAACCAGACCTGCATAAGCGGCTTTCCTTTAGGCTCCACCTTTGTCCACTCGTGAAACTCCAAAATACACTTAGTACCAGGAACTCTAGACAAGCCAAAATTCAGCAATTTCTGTAAATCCTCAACGGAGGGGAAATCCACCTTGTAAACATTAGCGTCGAGGCTGACCAGCTCCCACTGGAAGTCACCCGGTGCCAACTCCTGAAGCCTCCGGATAATCTGAGCCTCAGTCACCTCGCCCAGAGTTGCTTTCACAATTCCGGTAGTCAAGCACTGTGTCTCCTCTGGAATCTCCCTCGCAGCTGGGGACTCGAAGAACAAAAGCTCCGCACAATACAACCCATACATAGTCAAAGATGGAGCCTGGTCACGCAGTAACAGGCACTCTCCCGAATCATGTGCAGGCTTGCCACATGAGTCACACAGTTCTGCCACGCACTCTGCTATAAAATGGCCCTTCTCACCACACCGGTAACAGAGCATCCTTTCCTTCCTGCGCGCCTACTTGGACGCCCTCTCTGAATCAAATCTGTCAGACACCTCTTCCACAACCCTAGGCACAGGAACATCAACGTTGGCCAGGGCCGTTACCACCTCCATCGCCTGGCTAGTAAGATCAGTGGACTGAGGTTATCTGCCTCCACAGCGGTAGCCGCATGGTCAACAACAGCCGGGGGCGGAGGCTGCCGACGAAACCTCCCACGGCCACCCGCCCGACCACCCCGGTGTCCACGGTATCCACCTTTCTGGCGGTGATCCGGACCGGATGTCCCCTCGACAAAGCCACCAGGAGGTCCAAGAAACGGTCTCTCAGCAGACCCGTCACTCTGCCAAGCATGGCCTCGGCCTCCACCCGTCGATGAAGAACCACGGTGTTTTCCATCGCCATACGCATCGACACCATCATCACCCCATTGACCTCGGGGCGGCTCAAACGACTCACGAGCAGTCAAATTTGGCCTCGTCTGCGAAGGCCCCGAGCGGTTCTGAGTCGGCCTTGCGACATAGTGCGGCGGCGGCACTGCTCGAGGCGGAACTCCACCCGGGACCGGTACGACAGGTCTCGGGCCAGACCCTCCGCCACGACCCATGGCAGAAGCCACCGAAGGACGTGGTCCAGTGAGGGCCCCCTTTCCCGCGTGCAGCACGGGCGTCTTGGCAGGTGCATGCCCCGTAGGTCGGGGTCCTCCTCTTCCCGCCGGCAACCCTTGCGGCGTCACAGTCACAATCGCGGGCGGCCGCGGCCCCAGGTTCCCGCCTGCCCTTCCCGAGGCCAGCGAAGGGGCTGGAGTACCCCGCCCGGCGCCGGCAACCGTTAGTCCAGCACCGGCCAAGCCAGGTCCCGCGCCGGTGGCACCTCGTCTAGCACCCCCAGACGGCGGCGGCGGGACTGCAGCACCAGCCTTGCTCGTATCTGCCTTCGCCGGCGGCGGCCCACCCGCTCCTCGGCCAGCCATCGCACGCAGCGGAGGAATCCGTCGGGCGCGGCCAGATCCACGCGGAGGAAAAACAGGCTTCCAGCGCCGACGAACCCTAGGAGAATACGCAGCCACGCTCGCGCACGATGAGTCAATCACGTCCGTGCATGTAGCGTCGGTGTTGATGCAAGTGGCGCCCGGTATGGCCTGGGCCTCATACCCAGCCATCACCAGCCCAACATGCAAAGCGACACCGGTAGATGAATCCGGCCCAAACTGGCCCAACAGCATATTCAAACGCTCGCTGCGAGCCTGACGGATCCCGATCGGCAGCCTCGACGGCACCACAGCCGTCGCCGCCGGCAGTGATCCAGCTCTACACCGGCGATCCGGCCTTCTTTTCTTAACCACCATCCATGAATCCAGATTAATTAAATCGAAAATCGTGAGGTTCGGAAGGCGTACCTTAGGTAAAGGGCCCTTCCACGGCCTAACCGCCGATGCCGCAGTTCTCCGATGAACGACACGGCGCACCACTTCCTCTCGTCCGAACGAAGTCCGACCCGCGCCGGATCCTCCACCGGCACAACCTCGTCTACGGTAGTAGCCACCTCGTCCTCGTCATAGCCTGCATGAAAGAACTCGCAGATCAGATCCGAAGGCGTCGGCGACGGCGGCGGACCCTCTGAGTCCTCGCCATCTCCGTCGGCATCCTCCTCGTCCGCATCCAACAGGGCCCAAAAACGGCCGCCGATGCCCGCCCGGGCCGCCGCCGCGGTTGGATGCGGCGTGGCGGGGGCCTACATCAAACGCCGTTTGCCCCTAGCGCCGTTCGCCCCTAGCGCTGGTTTTTGAGCTGCGACTGTCGACCTTTGCCCCTATAAAAATGGGGAGATTTTCACTTCCCGGCCTCTGCACCAACTAAGGATGCATACGACCATTTTAGTATGAGTACCAAGATAAACATGGTCCTCAGAATTTTTTAAATGAGTATCAAGATATTTCTTGATGAGTGGTTCCACCACACATCAAGCTTGATCCTCAATAAACGGGGAAAAACCCCTGTGCATCACCTGTCAATTCTGAGAATTGAACTCGGGTCGTTGGGTTGCATAACCACATACCCAACCACTGAGCCAAGACTCTCTCTGCTTTTAAAATGGGAGAGATTTTCATTTCTCGGTCTCTGCACCAACTAGGGATGCATACGACCATTTTAGTATGAGTACCAAGATAAACATGGTCCTCAGAATTTTTTTAAATGAGTATCAAGATATTTCTTGATGAGTGGTTCCACCACACACCAAGCTTGATCCTCAATAAATGAGGAAAAACCCCTGTGCATCACCTGTCAATTCTAGGAATTGAACTCGGGTCGTTAGGCTGCACAACCGCATACCCAACCACTGAGCCTCCACGTGAGAGACTAGGGCCTCCACGTGAACTAGCACGTGTCAGGCTTATTCCTAAAACGATGACACGAACAACGTGTCAGACTATTACGGCATGTACAATGGTTGATAAGGTAGTCTTATCTTAAATCTTGCATGTAATTTAGAGATGACAAAAAAAAGGTGTGTACAATGGGTCATCTCTTAACCTTATCTTCAAAAACTAGCTATTCCTAAAAACATGGTGAGACATATTGTGCTAAGAGATCATGTCTTGTCTTCTCTTAAATAAGATAAGACAAACCTTTTCTTATGATCTCTCTCTCCTCCACTTCATCATTTATCCAACGTGGCATCGCTAAGATAGAACCATTATACATGCCCTTACAGGAAATAAAGAGTGAACGAGACAACTAGATCAACACCAAACATTCATATCTTAGCAACTATGCGGGTTCGGAAATGGAAGACCCATGCCTTTCAAGGGCGGTAGATGAGAAGAAAGAAACTGGACAGGAACGCGAGAACACCGCATGCAACCATGATGAGACCTGAATTCCGGCCAGCGTTCTCGGCGGTGGCGCCCCTGATGACGGCGATTGCCGCCGTGGACGCCACCCCGGTGCCCAGCATGCCTCCGAGCAGCTATCCAGCGACGGGAACGGCTCCTCTAGTGGCGGAGCTAGCCGGAAATCTCGGGGGGGGGGGGGGGGGGCGAAACACAAATCATCAGTGTTTGGGGGGGGGGGAATGCTAAAAATGTTTTAATCTAAGTCTCTCTAACAAAAAAATCTTCAAAATTGGTCAAAGGCTGGGGGGAGGGGGGGGCAGCGCCCCCCCCCCACCCCGGCCTCAACATAGCTCCGCCACTGCTCCTCCAAATCCATATGCCGCCACAAGGGCGACGCCATCCAGTGTACGCATCAGTAATGATTGGACACGTGGTTCACCCGCGACCTCGCCTAGCGCGACGTGAACCATACCCTGCACTAGGAGAGTGGAAACGTAAGAAACAAGCTAAAGGTAAAGTCGAATTTTGCTCAAATCTCTACACACCTGCACAACTGAAGAAGTGAAAAGGCCGGCCAGCACATGGGTAGAGAGCATGTTGCCACAGGTTGTAACAAAGGCCACCGTCATTGTGGTGCCATCTGTCAGCCAACGGCGGAGCTATGTTAAGACCTAAGGGGGCCGTGGCCCCCCCAGCCCAAACGATTTTATTTCATTACTAGGTAGCAGTGGCCCTGCTGGCTGCAGCTCGGCTTAATCCATCTTCACGCAAAATAGTGCAGCAACGAACTAACCCATCTTCAGGCACCTGCTTCTCAGCTCATGTGTGTAAATTATATCTAGTGTGCAGGCATTCAATAGATAGATTGCATACAAATCCTAAATGTAGGGCACGTTCGTGCATGGATAGAGCAGCGGCAGCACATGACTAGCTGAGGTAGTTAGGCAGCGGATGACTCGTTCAATATAACAATGTGGTGTGGTTCATCTCAACCAGCTGCCCCCGCCGTGACGCACAGCCTAAATCTGATGTACAATGAGTCAAACTGAGGTTTTTTCTTGTGTGGTTTGATCTAACTAATTGGGAAGTTTTTGGTGATGGCACTACAATTTTTTCTCTAAGTGGCAGTTGGTCAGCGGTTGATTGTATTGGACTATTGTTGACATCAGATTTTGGCATGGTTCAAAAACATAATTAAGAAGACCTCAAATGGACAAGTGCTCAAAGTAAGATATTTCCGTATCATTAAAAGGAGAAACTTTGATATTTGGGTCATAGCCATCCGGTCTCATTTCTAAGGCCGAAGTTGTGTTCGAAGTATTTAGATTTTGTATTCAGAACATTATTCGGCTGATTACGCCCCCAAGATGGCCTCATATGGGAAACGTTTCTACACAGATTGTATTCGTCTCGTCGAAACGATCGATTTTGATATAAGAAACGTCTAAATCAGAGTTTGTATGCAAAAGTTAGAGCCAAAACAGTGTGTTGCATAAATCTGCCCCGGAAGTTCCGGGCAAAACTTCCGGGGAGGTTCCGGGCTAAACCGAAAGTTTGCACGAGGTGCGCCCCGAAACTGGAATTTTAACATTATTTGCAGATTTGCGGGGCCGATTTCAACATCAAGATGACCTTGGATGAAAAAGTGATCAACTAAGGAATTTTTCTTCATTACAAGATCTACAACTTTGCTTTTGGAACCATCGCGATCCGAAGCCATATGCGACCTCCAGGAGCTGTGCAAGAGGGCTACTTGATGTGATTTTAGCCCGGAAATTCTGGGCTGACCGGAAGTTCCGGCCCTCGTAGTCCGAGTTAGGTTATGTTTTGATGTTTTGGACATGATTTGAGTCCTTTTCTTGTACGGGAAGTCCAGCCGCCTCATATATATGTAAGGGGTGACGACCGATTGAACAACACACAATCGACATGTCAATCTATCAATCTTTTACCTTTACCTTTATCTCTGTCCCTTGTTCTTCTTTTTCCTCGTTCTTCGTTCGTTCTTCTAGTTGTAGGGCGGCGATCCACGAGGCCCTAGGGGTGATCAGGTCGACCTAGGGCAGCCCATAGCCGCCGCGTGTCCTGACGGGGTCCCTCCCAGGCGTGTGGGGTTTCGGGTCCTCAAAAGCACCCGCTGGATTGTCTTGCGTATCGCGCTTCCGGCGGGTCTCCTTCGACGTTAGCTGCGGTGCATCACCCCCGGCGTCGAGGGGACACGGTGCCGTGTTCGTGTGCGAACACACTTTTTGACGACTCCGCTGGGGACGAAGCTTTGAACGGTCTCCAGCCCGTTCTTGCTATGAAGAAATCGTCATCTAGGGTTTGCAATCTACAAAGATAACATGAATACCAAATTCACTTATGTGGATGAAAATAATGCATATGTTGTTGCTAGATCGTTTAATGAGCATAATGTGTCGACTAGCCCTAGCTTTATCAATCATGCATCTAATTATGTGCAAGAGCCGATGCAACAAAATCTCCATGCTTCTACCTCATATAATTTTAGTAACATGGAACATATGTATACGAACTTCCATGCATCCGTAGCCCCACAAATCCATATGCCGATGAACAACATGATGAGTTCTGTTAATCAAGTGGAAACACTTCACATAGGAACTTATGATAGTATGCAACAAAGTGCTTCACCTTTTTATTCATCGGCAACTAGCTTGCAATATGTTAATCAAAACATGCCGGTGGATACGGGAATTGGCCATGCTACTACTAGTTATCCGGCCAATTATCCTCAATCATCATATGCTACACCTCATGCTACTAATTGTTTGGCACCATATGCAACTATGGGTATTCATAATTCGGCTTCGCACCTTCATGCTAATAGCCGAATAAGTGAAAATTCTATAGGATCACATGGGTCTTCACCTCGTATCGTAGCATACAATGTTTCCCCTGCAAAATTACAGAATTTTGGTGACCTCGTTACCAAAAGAGTCTAAAAGTGTCGGGGGGCAATTCTATCCAGATTGGGTCATTAAGAAAAATCTTACGTCTTTTTGGGACGAATGCAATGTTGTTCTACATGAATTAATAAAAGAGGGAAAGCCTATTAATTCTGCTGCAATTCAAGCTAGATTATATCAAAAAGAGAAAGCATTGGGTGTGGATAGAATTATCAAAAAAGATGGTGATTCGGATAACAATGTTAATTCGGCTATTGAAAAGACCGAATCAAATATTACACATGCCGAATCTATTCTAGAAAAACAGGATGACAAGGTGTTGGGGAGCTATTCGAAAGAGGAACAACCTATCATTCAAGTAACGCAACCATCATGCTCTCCCAACATGTTTGAAAAGGTATGTCTAGCAAGTGATTTACCTATCTTCCGATTTGGTCGCAACTTTATTGTTGATGCTTCTATAAGAGAAATTCTCATAAGTAATTTTGAAAGACCAATGACGAAGGGAAATTTACTTGTTAGCAATAAAACTGTTATAGAACATATCGGTCAATCTATTGTGCCATTTATAAAGACCGATAATGACTTATTACTGCGGCCAAAGCGTTTCCCATTGCTTTATTTAAAGTTAATATCTAATTGGGTAGCTTTGCTTGCTTCATACTTGGCTTACGCATGGTCTCAATTGATACGTGTATGTTCTAACTACTTTGATTTCAGAAATTTAAAGCCAAGGTTAAAATCTTTTGGGAAAACTGATGCTAGTATAGTTTCTTATTTAAGGACATCGGAAAAAGAATGTGAAAGAGAATTCATAGCCGAATGGGAAGATGTCAAATTTGAACCATTCGTTTGCTTAACTCCAAAGCCGTTCTCACAACATGATCGGTTAGAAAACAAAAGGTATACCTTCGATTCAAACATGTGTGATCAAATCTTTGATTTGTTGTTGAAAAATAATTACATTAGAATTCTTGATCACCATGTCAAGCCATCTATCCAAGGATGAATGTATTGTAAGTTGCATGATTCGTCCAAGCATAATTTTGAGGACTGCCACATGTTTCATCAAATAGTTAAATTGGCCATTGAAAAAGGACGATTGAAATTTCTTGAAACACCAAAGGATGACCAGTCTATTCCGATTGGTCTGGATGGCAAAAAGTTTTTGCATCGGCTATTTCAAGCCGATCCATCTAAAGAGAAGGTAAAAACTGTAGGTGATGAGATCAAGCTTTCAAGTAATCAAGTTGTTGAAGATCACAATGAACATAATCTTGAGGGCGAGAATTCCATCGAAGCTACAATGAAGATGCCAAGGACTGGGGGGAAACAAGAAAATCCAAAGATCGATGCAAGTCAAGACAAAGGAGATAAATGGCGCAATAAGCACAAGTGCAAGAAATTCAAAGTCACTTTTGCACAATTATTAGATAAATATCAAAAGAAGAGTGAAGAGAAAAGTGCTTATCGGCCAAGTAATGGAAAAGCATCAAGATCACCCCCTAGGCGCAAACCCGAGGATCGGTATTGGCAAAATGAGAATTCTAACGCGGTATATTCATATCCATATTTTGTGCCGCCAATGCCAATGCCATGGATACCTCCCTATGCTCATGTAAATCCATATCCATCATGGGACAAGTATGATACAAGGGCAGATTCTCCATATTATTATAAACCATCTCGCCAATATTATGCAGCTCCAAGAAGACCAACATTCAATGAACAGTCATATGTTCAAGACCGTTTCAATAAAAAAGAATCGGTCCGGAGCACAAGGAAGAATAAGGAGGTGGTTGAGCAAGTCTACCGCATCAAAAGAGATGGTCGTAAGAGTGCCACTTCAGATATGATCTCAAATGAAAAAGAGCCAATTAAAGTGTTAACATTGGCTACAAAAGGCAATGAGGCAAGTCAATCAAGTGCCAAATCTGAAGGGAAGAAGTTGTGAGTGCAAAAGGTAAAACAAGAATTGCCATTAGTTCAAACAAAATCGCAGCTGGGGTGCCCACTCGACTTATCGTATTGGCAAAAGAAGAAGTTGCAAAAGCTTAGTGCACAAGAACTTGAAAAGAGAAACATGACATGGGTTCCCAAAGGAATTTTCCAAAATAAGAATTATGTGCAAGCTTCCATTACAAGAAGTGACGCAAAGATGAAGAAGGAAAAGAGTGAAAACTATGAAGGACGAAGCCGAAGGTTTCAACATTTTCGGTCCACACACTATCCATTTTCTTCAGCTATGTCGTTGATGCCTATGCCATGGAATTCGTCATCAGGTATGATTGGTTTACCCTCAATGGGCTTATTCTAATCCATGGATGCAATATAATTTCTTACATCATGAAAGGGTATTACCAAATCATCATATGTTTGATTAGCTTCACTTTTTGTTGCTAATCCACATGGCCGATATATACTTATCGTCCTAAGAACGTACAAATGGCCGCTGAAGTGTTGACATCGTCCTTAGAAAAAGCATTGTGCAAGTTATTTTTCGGCACGCAAGCTTTGCCGAAAAATAGGGGGGCATATGTTGACACCAGATTTTGGCATGGTTTGAAAACATAATTAAGAAGACCTCAAATGGACAAGTGCTCAAAGTAAGATATTTCTGTATCAT